>NC_059192.1:93860991-93985991 GCF_020615455.1 Coregonus clupeaformis
CCGGATTCCCCTTTTCCCGAGCTATATATTCTAATGCCAGTATGCATTATACAAACGGTGGACTAGGCTAAATATGACAAAAACACAACAACTGATGGCAGTAGTTACTACTGTAGCTAACTAGTCAGCTATCAAGCAATGCTAATAGTTAGCATAACTCTAGCCAAACAATTAAAAAAAGATGTACACTACCGTTCAAAAGTTTTAGAAAATGTACTCATTCAAGGGTTTTTCTTTATTTTAACTATTTTCTACATTGTAGAATAATAGTGAAGACATCAAAAATATGAAATATCGCATACGGAATCATGTAGTAACCAAAGAAGTGTTAAACAAATCAAAATATATTTTATATTTGAGATTCTTCAAATAGCCACCCTTTGCCTTGATGACAGCTTTGCACACTCTTGGCATTCTCTCAACCATCTTCATGATGTAGTCACCTTGAATGCATTTCAATTAAAAGGTGTGCCTTCTTAAAAGTTAATTTATTTCCTTCTTAATGTGTTCATGTGTTTGTGTCAAGAACAGTTCAAATAAGCAAAGAGAAACGACAGTCCATCATTACTTTAAGACATGAAAGTCAGTCAATACGGAAAATGTCAAGAACTTTGAAAGTTTCTTCAATCCTGTGGACCGCCACAGAAATGGAAGACCCAGAGTTACCTCTGCTGCAGAGGATAAGTTCATTAGAGTTACCAGCCTCAGAAATTGCAGCCCAAATCAATGCTTCACAGAGTTCAAGTAACAGACACATCTCAATATCAACGGTTCAGAGGAGACTTTGTGAATCAGGCCTTCATGGTCGAATTGCTGCAAAGAAACCACTACTAGAGGACACCAATAAGAAGAAGAGACTTGCTTGGGCCAAGAAACACGAGCAATGGACATTAGACAGGTGGAAATCTGTCCTTTGGTCTGGAGTCCAAATTGGAGATTTTTGGTTCCAACCGCCATATCTTTGTGAGATGCGGTGTGGGTGAACGGATGATCTCCGCATGTGTGGTTCCCACCGTAAAGCATGGAGGAGGTGGTGTTATGGTGTGGGGGTGCTTTGCTGGTGACACTGTCTGAGATTTATTTAGAATATTTACATTTTAGTCATTTAGCAGACGCTGTGCTGCCGATCGATGTTTCTGTGTTCTATTTGTTTTGTCTTTATTGTTCACACCTGGTTCCCATTATGTATTGATTTCTTCCCTATTTAACCCTCTGGCTCCCACTGGTGTTTTGTGCGTGTTTGTTCATGTTTGGTTGTCGGCTGGTGAGCGGGTTTGTTTCCTCCCTGCGTGGAGGCTATGTTATTTACGTTACCTACGAGTAAAGTACGTTTTCAATTAGCTCTGTGTCCTGCGCCTGACTTCGTCCTACTGCATCACACTGACCTCCTGACAACAAATACGCACACAATGCATCCCTGACCACCTCCTGAAGTGGACAGCCAGATCTAAACACAATCAGTCCACAAAGCTACTTTTGTGCGTCTACACCCGTCTTTTCAATGCGATCTTCGTATTCTGATAGCAGAAGTAGCATGTAAGTGTCAAGTGTAGTTTGCCAATTATTATATTCTAAATTCTTCAAGCTCTCTCAAATTGGTTGTTGATAGACAACCATTTAAGTCAAAACTCATGAACATTCAATGCCTTCTTGGTAAGCAGCTACATTATAGATTTGGCCTTGTGTTTTAGGTTATTGTCCTGCTGATAGGTGAATTAATCTCCCAGTGTCTGCTGGAAAGGAGACTGAACCAGGTTTTCCTCAAGGATTTTACTTGCGCTTAGCTGCATTCGTTTCTTTTTTATCCTGAAAAACTCCCCAGTCCTTAACGATTGATACACCACCATGTAATTAATAACTTCACCATGCTCAAAGGGATATTCAATGTCTGCTTTAAAAAATAAAAACAATCTACCAACTGGTGCCCTTCTTGGTGAGGCATTGGAAAACCTCCCTGGTCTTTGTGGTTGAATCTGTGTTTCAAATTCACTGCTCGACTGAGGAAGCTTACAGATGATTGTATGTGTGGGGTACAGAGATGAGGTAGTCATTCAAAAATCATGTTAAACACTATTATTGCACACAGAACGAGTCCATGCAACATATTATGTGACTTGTTAAGTAAATGTTTACTACTGAACTTATTTAGGCTTTCCATTAACAAAAGGGGTTGAATACTTATTGACTGAAGACATTTCAGATTTTCATTTCTAAGTAATAAAAAAAAATCTAAAAACATAATTCCCCTTTGATATTATGTGGTATTGTGTGTAGGCCAGTGACACAACATGTCAATTTAATCAATTTAAAATTCAGGCTGTAACACCATTTCTTTGTGGAAAAAGTCAAGGGCTTTCTATGCCATCACAAGGAACGTAAGACTCAACATCCCAATTAGGATCTGGTGGGGTATCCTAGCAAGAAACCATAATGATTTACAGTACCAATGCTTCAAGAAACACACCTGATGCACAAAGAATAGAGAACCATTTGTACAAACTGGCTGCTTTTTCATCAGCCCCAAACAAAACTAAAGGTGTAATCATAATGATACATAAGAAACTCAGGCAAACCCCAAGAAGGCAGAATCACTTTCCTTACATGGATCCATAATGGGAAGAAAATTGCCTTTATCAATGTGTTCAACAAATTCATATGATCCTACGTTTTTTGATTCTCTGAACTGCACATTGTTAGAACTAACTGAATGGTTATTGGGACTGACATCAATGTCATTTTGGAAATGTGGGACAAATCTAATAGACCAATAATCCACACGCAACCAAGGATCTCCAGCATATACTCTCTGATTACAACCTCATTGATGCCTGGCGAGAACGTAATCCGAAAGCAAATGAGTACACTTTCCACTCAAACAGGCATAAATCGTTCTCACAATTTAATTTCATTGTATTGTCTACACTTCTATTTTCTTTAATCAAGAAAACAGAAATTCGACATACGAGCTTCTCTGACCACCAGGCGTACTACTGCCATCTTCAAATGTAAGAATCTCCTAAAAGAGCCACAAGATGGCTTTTCAGCATTTTATTACTACAAAATCCCACATTCTATGATCAATTTGAAATGTAACTAAATGAATTCATAATGATCATTAAAAATTCAGTTGATGACCCCTGGATTCTATGGGATGCCACCAAAGGTTTTATAAACAATAATGCAACTGTATTTGCATCTGGGTTGAATAAATCACAATTAAAGAAGATGGAAATGTTGTTAACTTTATTAGAGAATTCTCAAACACTCTTTTCAGACCAGGTAGCTATTATTCTTTCCAAAGTCAAAACATAACTTCATTTATTTAAAAGACAGAAAGCACAATTTGCCATCCATCTCCTTTCCCCCTTCTGATAACCAGGTGGCGAATCGCAGCTCTGCATGTCTGGCAGACATATCAGTATGGATGACGGATCACCACCTCAAGCTGAACCTTGGCAAGACGGAGCTGCTCTTCCTCCCGGGGAAGGACTGCCCGTTCCATGATCTCGCCATCACGGTTGACAACTCCATTGTGTCCTCCTCCCAGAGTGCGAAGAGCCTTGGCGTGACCCTGGACAACACCCTGTAGTTCTCCGCTAACATCAAGGCGGTGACCCGATCCTGCAGGTTCATGCTCTACAACATTCGGAGAGTACGACCCTGCCTTACACAGGAAGCGGCACAGGTCCTAATCCAGGCACTTGTCATCTCCCGTCTGGATTACTGCAACTCGCTGTTGGCTGGGCTCCCTGCCTGTGCCATTAAACCCCTACAACTCATCCAGAATGCCGCAGCCCGTCTGGTGTTCAACCTTCCCAAGTTCTCTCACGTCACCCCGCTCCTCCGCACACTCCACTGGCTTCCAGTTGAAGCTCGCATCTGTTACAAGACCATGGTGCTTGCCTATGGAGCTGTGAGGGGATCGGCACCTCTGTACCTTCAGGCTCTGATCAGTCCCTACATCCAAACGAGGGCATTGCGTTCATCCACCTCTGGCCTGCTGGCTCCCCTTCCTCTGCGGAAGCATAGGTCCCGCTCAGCCCAGTCAAAACTGTTCGCTGCTCTGGCACCCCAATGGTGGAACAAGCTCCCTCACGACGCCAGGACAGCGGAGTCACTCACCACCTTCCGGAGACATTTGAAACCCCACCTCTTTAAGGAATACCTGGGATAGGATAAAGTAATCCTTCTACCCCCCTAAAAAAATAAATAATAATATTGTAAAGTGGTTATCCCACTGGCTATAGGGTGAATGCACCTATTTGTAAGTCGCTCTGGATAAGAGCGTCTGCTAAATGACGTAAATGTAAAATGTAATCAAGTAAGACTCAACCATTACTTCCATGGTAATCATCCCAGTCATTTACTGGCCAACAAGCTACGCAGTAATGAAGAAGATATAGCAACTATTGAATCTGAAACAGGGGAATTACTATCAGAACCCAAATTAATCATAAAAATATTTATTAAATAACTGTACACCTCTGATTGCATATTCACAACAAGTCAGTGCTTTCTAAAAATAATTATGAACTCAACAGAGGAAGCCACCTCGCTGGGAGCCCAAATCGCTCTCTATGAACTCAAAAGGGCATTGGATAACATGAATAAAGGCCTATTTAATTATATTTAAGGTCTATTTAACATTTTGGAATCAATGTGTTCCACTATTGATCTAAATGATTAATTCTGTCACATTCGTGTTGTATAAAGGATCGGACCAAGGTGCAGCGTGATGTTTAATTTATTAAATAAACACTTGACAAAATAACAAAAGCAACTGAACATGAAGTTCTAAAGGCTAACAGCAACAAGCCTAAACTGAAACAGAAACAAGATCCCACAACTAAAGGTTGGAAAAATGGCTGCCTAAGTATGATCCCCAATCAGAGACAACGACCGACAGCTGCCTCTGATTGGGAAACCACACCCGGCCAAACATAGAAATAAATACACTAGATCAACTAGCATTCACACCCTGACCAAACTAACTAGAGAAATAACAGGGCTCTCAGGGTCAGGGCGTGACACATACAGCTGTTCACAAATGTTCATTTGGGAGAGATGTGAATACAGCACTCATTTCACTTTTATTAAAAAAAGGTAAGGATCTTAGATGCTTCATCAGAAACAATGTAAACTAGGCTTTGGTCCTATTACACAATCTCTATTTGGCACAAAATTGAAAAACAATGTAACTGGGAATCAACATGGCGTGCCCATACTCCAATATTTCACAATAATGCCTTGCAATCAATGGTCCAAATGTGGAATCCTTATCAATATCATGTACAGTAATGGTTTGAGAACATTCCAAGATTTGAAAGACTGTCAGTGTTTGAAGTGGATGTGGTGTTGTAGTCAGGCGCAGGACACAGAAGCTTAGTCCAACAGACTTTACTAGTCAGAAATATGACAATACAAAAGAACGGGCCTCAAACAACGGAGGCGAGCGATACGCAAACAGTGCGTAAAACACGAAATATAAGCGATGCAAAACAGTGTGTCAATACACTTAAATACACCAGAGCAAAATCCAAAACCCCAACGGACAGGCGGACAAAACACACAACTACAAACAAAACCAAAGGAAACTTATAGGTGACATAATCAATAAGTGATAAGACACAGGTGCACCAAACAGACAAAACCAAACAAACATAGAGAACATCAAACGGTAGCAGCTAGTACTCCGGGGACGACGAACGCCGAAGCCTGCCCGAACAAGGAGGAGGAGCAGTCCCGGCGGAATTCGTGACAGTACCCCCCCCCCTTGACGCGCGGCTCCAGCCGTGGGCCGACCCCGGCCTCGGGGACGGCCAGGAGGACGTGGAGCAGGGCGCGTAGGATGACTACGATGGAACTCAGTCAGGAGGGATGGATCTAAAATGTCCCTCCGAGGCACCCAGCACCGTTCCTCCAGACCATACCCCTCCAAGCTTCCGGCAGGGCAGGCGAAGGGGCAGGTTTCGAGTCGAGAGCCAGACTCGATCTCCAGGGGCGTAGACTGGACCCTCACTGCGGTGGAGGTCGGCGCTCGCCTTCTGCCTGCGGATGGCCCGCTGCAGATGGACGTTGGCAGCGTTCCACGTCTCCTCCGAGCGCCGAAACCACTCATCCACCGCGGGAGCCTCGATCTGGCTCTGATGCCATGGTGCCAGGATTGGCTGATAACCTAACACACACTGAAAAGGGGTCAGGTTAGTAGAGGAGTGGCGGAGAGAGTTCTGAGCCATCTCTGCCCAGGGGATATACCCCGACCACTCCTCCGGCCGGCCCTGGCAATAGGATCTCAGAAACCTACCCACATCCTGGTTTACTCTCTCCACCTGCCCATTACTCTCCGGGTGGTAACCTGAGGTAAGGCTAACCGAGACCCCCAAGCGTTCCATGAACGCCCTCCAGACTCTAGAGGTGAACTGGGGACCCCGATCAGACACTATATCCTCGGGAACCCCGTAGTGCCGGAAGACGTGGGTGAACAAAGCCTCAGCGGTCTGTAGGGCAGTAGGGAGACCCGGCATAGGAATGAGACGACAGGCCTTAGAGAACCGATCCACAACGACCAGAATAGTGGTATTCCCCTGGGAGGGGGGAAGGTCTGTGACAAAGTCCACCGAAAGGTGAGACCACGGCCGTTGTGGAACGGGCAGGGGTTGTAACTTCCCCCTGGGCAGGTGTCTAGGCGCCTTACACTGAGCGCACACCGAGCAGGAGGAGACATAAACCCTCACGTCCTTAGCCAATGTTGGCCACCAGTATTTAACACTAAGGCAGTGCACTGTCCGGCCAATACCTGGATGTCCAGAGGAGGGTGACGTATGAGCCAATAAATGAGCCGATCACGGACCTCGAGCGGCACGTACGTCCGACCCACTGGACACTCTGGGGGAGTAGGGTCGGTGCGTAACGCCCGCTCAATTTCCGCATCGACCTCCCATACCACCGGTGCCACCAGACAAGACTCCGGCAGTATGGGAGTGGGCTCAATGGACCTCTCCTCTGTGTCATACCACCGGGACAGGGCGTCCACCTTACCGTTCTGGGACCCTGGGATGTACGTGATCTTAAAAACGAACCGGGTCAGGAACATGTTCCACCTAGCCTGACGAGGGTTTAATCTCCTAGCTGCCCGGATGTACTCCAGGTTACGATGGTCGGTCAGAATGAGAAAAGGGTGTTGAGCCCCCTCAAGCCAATGCCTCCACATCTTTAGGGCTTGAACCACAGCTAACAGCTCCCTGTCCCCTACGTCATAATTACGCTCCGCCGGGCTGAGCTTCTTAGAATAAAAAGCGCAGGGACGGAGCTTAGGTGGAGTGCCTGAGCGTTGTGACAGTACTGCCCCAATACCGGCCTCTGACGCGTCCACCTCTACCTGGAACGCTAAAGCGGGGTCCGGGTGCGCCAGCACCGGAGTCGAGGTGAACAGGTCTTTCAGTTTACAAAACGCCCTGTCCGCCTCAGCTGACCACTGCAAATGCACCGGGCCCCCCTTCAGCAGGGAAGTAATGGGAGCTGCTACCTGTCCAAAACCCCGGATAAACCTCCGGTAGTAATTGGCAAAACCCAAAAACTGCTGCACCTCTTTCACAGTGGTTGGGGTTTGCCAGTTACGCACGGCTGACACACGGTCAATCTCCATCTTCACCCCTGACGCGGACAACCGATGACCCAAGAAGGAGATGGACTCCTGGAAAAACAGAAATTTCTCTGCCTTGACATACAAGTCATGCTCCAACAGTCTACCCAACACTCGGCGTACCAGGGCTACATGCTCGGCACGTGTAGCAGAGTACACTAAGATGTCGTCAATGTACACTACCACTCCCTGCCCATGCAGGTCCCGGAAGATCTCGTCCACAAATGATTGGAAGACTGAAGGAGCATTCATTAACCCGTATGGCATGACAAGATACTAATAATGACCTGAGGTGGTACTAAATGCTGTCTTCCATTCATCCCCCTCCCTAATGCGCACCAAGTTATAAGCGCTCCTGAGATCCAGTTTTGTGAAGAACCGCGCCCCGTGTAATGACTCAGTCATACTCGCAATCAGAGGAAGAGGGTAACTGTATTTCACAGTGATCTGATTGAGACTTCGATAATCAATACACGGGCGCAAACCACCATCTTTCTTCTTCACAAAAAAGAAACTCGAGGACGCAGGGGAAGTGGAGGGACATATGTATCCCTGTTTCAGGGACTCAGCTGTGTATGTCTCCATAGCTGCCGTCTCCTCTTGAGACAGAGGATACACATGGCTCCGCGGAAGTGCCGCACCTGTCTGGAGGTTTATCGCACAATCTCCCTGCCTATGAGGTGGCAATCGTGTCGCCCTCGTCTTGCTGAACACGAGTGCCAAATCCTCATACTCAGGGGGAATGTGCATTGCGGGCACTTGGTTCGGACTCTCCACCGTGGTCGCCCCAACGGAAACACCTAAACATCGCCCAACACACTGGCCAGACCATTCCTTGAGAGCCCTCTGTTGCCACGAAATAGTGGGGTCATGGGTGATTAACCAAGGAGGCCCCAGCACCACGGGATACGCAGGAGAGTCAATTAGGTACAACTGAATAATCTCCTCATGACCCCCCTGCGTCTTCATCTTTAGTGGCGCTGTGACTTCCCTAATCAACCCAGACCCCAATGGGCGGCTATCTAGGGCATGGACAGGAAAGGGTGCATCAACGGGCAGGAGGGGAATCCCTAACCTAGAACAAAATTTCCGATCAATAAAATTCCCAGCTGCGCCTAAATCGACTAGCGCCTTATGCTGGGAATGAGATGCAACCTGAGGAAATACTACAGGTATACAAAAGTGAACAACAGAGAGCTCTGGGTGAGTGGGGCGCCTACTCACCTGAAATGACTCTCCAGTGCGCAACCTGTTGTCCCGATTCCCTGGAGACCCTCCCCAGCACCTAGCCGCAGTGTGTCCTCCACGGCCACAGCTGGTGCAGGGGACGGCCCCCCTCGGATTCTCTCTCCTTCTCCATCTAGCGCCAGCACCCCCGAACTCCATTGGGCTCGGAGGTGCTGGGGAATGGAATGGACGGCCCCATCTCGGGACGTCCGCGGGTGGCCAGCAGGGTATCCAGACGGATGGACATCTCCACTAGCTGGTCAAAGGACAGATTGGTGTCCCTGCAGGCCAGCTCTCGATGAATGTCCTCTCGCAGGCTACACCTATAGTGGTCGATGAGGGCCCTCTCATTCCACCCCGCATCCACCGCTAGAGTCCGGAAATCCAGGGCGAAATCCTGTGCGCTCCTCTTCCCCTGTCGGAGGTGGAACAGACGCTCCCCCGCCGCTTTACCCTCAGGAGGGTGATCGAAAACAGCCCTGAAGCGGTGGGAGAACTCCGCGTAGCTGATGGTGGCGGCGTCTATTCCCCTCCATTCGGCGTTGGCCCACTCCAACGCCTTGCCGGAGAGACAGGAGATGAGGGCGGACACGCTCTCGTATCCTGAGGGCGCCGGGTGTATGGTGGCCAGGTAGAGTTCCACCTGCAGGAGGAACCCCTGACACCCGGCTGCTGTGCCATCATACGCCCTCGGGAGCGAGAGCCGAATCCCACTGGATTCCGGAACCGGTCTGGTGGGACTGGCCGATGGTGGTGGTAATGTAGGAGGAGGTGTGGGCACGCCTCCCCTTTCCCATCGGCGCAGGGTGTTCATGACCTCCTGCATGGCGGAGCCGAGTTGCTGGATCCTGGCGTCCTGGCAGCTGACCCGATCCTCCAGCGACTCGGTCGCCGCCGCTGCTCCTGCTGACTCCATTGATGGTGTGTTGTTCTGTCAGTGTTTGAAGTGGATGTGGTGTTGGAGTCAGGCGCAGGACACAGAAGCTTAGTCCAACAGACTACTAGTCAGAAATATGACAATACAAAAGAACGGGCCTCAAACAACGGAGGCGAGCGATGCGCAAACAGTGCGTCAATACACTTATATACACCAGAGCAAAATCCAAAACCCCAACGGACAGGCGGACAACAACAAACAACTACAAACAAAACCAAAGGAAACTTATAGGTGACATAATCAATAAGTGATAAGACACAGGTGCACCAAACAGACAAAACCAAACAAACATAGAGAACATCAAACGGTGGCAGCTTGTACTCCGGGGACGACGAACGCCGAAGCCTGCCCGAACAAGGAGGAGGAGCAGTCCCAGCGGAATTCGTGACAAAGACACATACACATTATCAGGCAAATCTTTTTTTTCTATATTTACAACTTAGGTCATCTATGCTAGCCTATGGAGTCCCTTGGGAAACCCAACTACTGAACCATCCAATAATTGGATTTATATATAAATGATCTGGGCTCCCGAAAGGACTGATCTCTATAATATATAAACAACTTTTGGAAAGTTCATATTCTGAGCTAGATCTTAGTGAATCTGAATAAACCTTTAACTGGAACAAAATATTACGTTTGTTCACAGACTGTATTTAACACCAAGTTAATGTTTTACAATGAAATTGGCCCCAACTCCCAACTGCTCACTGTGTCCCCTAAATCAGGTAGGTACATTCCTTCATATGACGTGGGAGTGCCCTACAGTTAAATGCTTCTGGAGCAAAGTTATCAAATTCATTTCAAAGTGCATGTTACTATGTACTATGTTACTTAACGATGAAAGCCCCTTTAATCTCTCAATCAATCAGTGAAGATTACTGCTGGCAGGAAGCACTGCTGCGAAGAAAAATTGTTGACTCTAAGATGGCAACCACCTCACTCTCTCAAATTTAACCAGTGGATACATTTACTATTAGAAGTTATGACATTAGAATTATCGACACTGAAAATGAATGGTGCCAATCAAGGAACAATTGAGGCCTGGACAAATATACTTGACTCTGTAAAGAATAATCTCAGCTAATGCCCCACACATACAAACCAGTTACATATATCTAGGCTTGTAATACTTTCTTTGCTTTCAGTCCCATGGGGAAGGAGTGGTACAGGGAAGGGGTGGTACAGGGCTAGGACTGGGTGATATGGACAAAATATCATATCACAATATTTTTGCAACCATCAGTCCTGTGTTCCAATGGCACGTTGTGTTTGCTAATCCAAGTTTATCATTTTAAAAAGGCTAATTGATCATTAGAAAACCCTTTTGCAATTATGTTAGCACAGCTGAAAACTGTTGTGCTGATTAAAGAAGCAATAAAACTGGCCTTCTTGAGACTAGTTGAGTATCTGGAGCATCAGCAATTGTGGGTTTGATTACAGGCTCAAAATGGCCAGAACAAAGAACTTTCTTTTGAAACTCGTCAGTCTATTCTTGTTCTGAGAAATGAAGGCTATTCCATGCGAGGAATTGCCAAGAAACTGAAGATCTCGTACAACGCTGTGTACTACTCCCTTCACAAAGAAATGACTCCTGCTACCACACGGCAAGCTGTACCGATGCACCAAGTCTGGAACCAACAGGACCCTGAACAGCTTCTACCCCAAAGCCAAGAGACTGCTAAATAGTTAACCAAATGGCTACCCAGACTATCTGCATTGACCCTCTTTTAGGGCTGACCCCATGTAGTCATCTGTTTGGTCGATGGGCTTTTGGTCGACTGAGATTTCATTAGTCGAGCAGCAGCAAAAAAATAAAAATAAAAATAATAATAATAATATCCTGGTGTACAAGACACCTGACTGATCCATTGCGGAGGCCGTGGGGGTGCCACAGTCCATCACTCTAAAACATGAGGCTGTGGGGGTGCCACAGTCCATCACTCTAAAACATGAGGCCATGGGGGTGGCACAGTCCATCACTCTAAAACATGAGGCCGTGGGGGTGCCACAGTCCATCACTCTAAAACCGGAGGCCGTGGGGGTGCCACAGTCCATCACTCTAAAACATGAGGCCGTGGGGGTGGCACAGTCCATCACTCTAAAACATGAGGCCGTGGGGGTGGCACAGTCCATCACTCTAAAACATGAGGCCGTGGGGGTGGCACAGTCCATCACTCTAAAACATGAGGCTGTGGGGGTGGCACAGTCCATCACTCTAAAACATGAGGCCGTGGGGGTGGCACAGTCCATCACTCTAAAACATGAGGCCGTGGGGGTGGCACAGTCCATCACTCTAAAACATGAGGCTGTGGGGGTGGCACAGTCCATCACTCTAAAACATGAGGCCGTGGGGGTGCCACAGTCCATCACTCTAAAACATGAGGCTGTGGGGGTGCCACAGTCCATCACTCTAAAACATGTGCTACAGAAATTGTATATGGTTATATTACGTAGGAACAATGGTGCAACACTAATCAAAATAATATTATTTTATAGCAAATGCACTTTCTCCTGCATCTCTGAAACACATCAGTGCGCTGTTGAATTGGTGCCTTTTCCTAGACCATGTTGCTATGTGCATAATAGCAAAGTTAATCAGCATATTGATGTTGAGAACAATGTGGTGGAGGAAGCACCAGAATGAGGAGATGAGAAAACAGGCCTTGCCTTATTGTCTAAGAAAGGTGAGGAGAGAGGAAATAATTGTTACCATTATTATTATTACTATTATTATTATTACTATTATTATCTCTATAATTATTATTACTATTATTACTACTATTATTATTATTACTATTATTATTACTATTACTATTATTACTATTACTACTATCATTATTTTTACTATTACTATTACTATTATTACTATTACTATTACTATTACTACTACTACTACTACTACTACTACTACTACTACTACTACTACTACTACTACTACTATTATAATTTTTCCAAATATAATTATTACTATTATTATAATTATTATAATTATTATAATTATTACTATTATTACTATTATTAATACTATTCTTATTATTCTTATTATTATTACTACTATTATTACTACTACTACTATTATTACTACTATTTGTAATTACTACTCAGGTAGAAAAAGGTGCAGAGCGCGGCAGGTGTTTTTCGCCTTCGCAGAAGGCAGGAATCGTGGTCACAGGCAGGCAAATCAAATCAAATCAAATCAAATTTTATTGGTCACATGCGCCGAATACAACAGGTGCAGACATTACAGTGAAATGCTTACTTACAGCCCTTAACCAACAGTGCATTTATTTTAAACAAAAAAAGTAAGAATAAAACAACAACAAAAAAAGTGTTGAGAAAAAAAGAGCAGAAGTAAAATAAAGTGACAGTAGGGAGGCTATATATACAGTAAAATAAAGTGACAGTAGGGAGGCTATATATACAGGGGGGTACCGTTGCAGAGTCAATGTGCGGGGGCACCGACTAGTTGAGGTAGTTGAGGTAATATGTACATGTGGGTAGAGTTAAAGTGACTATGCATAAATACTTACTTAACAGAGTAGCAGCAGCGTAAAAAGGATGGGGTGGGGGGCAGTGCAAATAGTCCGGGTAGCCATGATTAGCTGTTCAGGAGTCTTATGGCTTGGGGGTAGAAGCTGTTGAGAAGTCTTTTGGACCTAGACTTGGCACTCCGGTACCGCTTGCCGTGCGGTAGCAGAGAGAACAGTCTATGACTAGGGTGGCTGGAGTCTTTGACAATTTTGAGGGCCTTCCTCTGACACCGCCTGGTATAGAGGTCCTGGATGGCAGGGAGCTTTGCCCCAGTGATGTACTGGGCCGTACGCACTACCCTCTGTAGTGCCTTGCGGTCAGAGGCCAAGCAGTTGCCATACCAGGCGGTGATGCAACCAGTCAGGATGCTCTCGATGGTGCAGCTGTAGAATTTTTGAGGATCTGAGGACCCATGCCAAATCTTTTTAGTCTCCTGAGGGGGAATAGGCTTTGTCGTGCCCTCTTCACGACTGTCTTGGTGTGTTTGGACCATGATAGTTCGTTGGTGATGTGGACACCAAGGAACTTGAAGCTCTCAACCTGTTCCACTACAGCCCCGTCGATGAGAATGGGGGCGTGCTCAGTCCTCTTTTTTTTCCTGTAGTCCACAATCATCTCCTTTGTCTTGGTCACGTTGAGGGAGAGGTTGTTGTCCTGGCACCACACGGCCAGATCTCTGACCTCCTCCCTATAGGCTGTCTCATCGTTGTCGGTGATCAGGCCTACCACTGTTGTGTCGTCGGCAAACTTAATGATGGTGTTGGAGTCGTGCCTGGCCATGCAGTCATGGGTGAACAGGGAGTACAGGAGGGGGACTGAGCACGCACCCCTGAGGGGCCCCGTGTTGAGGATCAGTGTGGCAGATGTGTTGTTACCTACCCTTACCACCTGGGGGCGGCCCGTCAGGAAGTCCAGGATCCAGTTGCAGAGGGAGGTGTTTAGTCCCAGGATCCTTAGCTTAGTGATGAGCTTAGAGGGCACTATGGTGTTGAATGCTGAGCTGTAGTCAATGAATAGCATTCTCACGTAGGTGTTCCTCTTGTCCAGGTGGGAAAGGGCAGTGTGGAGTGCGATAGAGATTGCATCATCTGTGGATCTGTTGGGGCGGTATGCAAATTGGAGTGGGTCTAGGGTTTCTGGGATTATGCTGTTGATGTGAGCCATGACCAGCCTTTCAAAGCACTTCATGGCTACAGATGTGAGTTCTACGGGTCGGTAGTCATTTAGACAGGTAGGTTACCTTAGTGTACTTGGGCACAGGGACTATGTTGGTCTGCTTGAAACATGTTGGTATTACAGACTCAGTCAGGGACATGTTGAAAATGTCAGTGACATTTGCCAGTTGGTCAGCGCATGCTCGGAGTACACGTCCTGGTAATCCGTCTGGCCCTGCGGCCTTGTGAATGTTGACCTGGACATGTTCAAATACTGTATCTTCCCGCCTAGAATAAAAACCTCCAGGCTTCTTTCATAACTGTCAATTTATAAAAATAAATTTAAAAAAAGGTATGAATTACAGGGCGCCGTTTGGAAAAAAAAAAAACGAATCCCGTCCGAATCATCTTCTGGAATAACGGACATTCTGGAGTAATAATTACGTTCTCTAGTAATACTAGCATGCATACACATGTGTCACCTAAAGAGTGCAAGGGAATAGGGAATGTTTTTCCTAAATAAATGAGGGATTTCGGTAAGACAACTTTTCAGTCAGATATGTAATATGTAATTATGTTTCAGCTTCAGCAACACGGATAAACACTGTGATGGTCTGTGGTGGTATCGGCAGCAGGGAGGAGAGACAGACAACGGGTGCTAGTCACTGCAGCAGGGAGGAGAGACAGGCAACGGGTGCTAGTCACTGCAGCAGGGAGGAGAGACAGGCAACGGGTGCTAGTCACTGCAGCAGGGAGGAGAGACAGGCAACGGGTGCTAGTCACTGCAGCAGGGAGGAGAGACAGGCAACGGGTGCTAGTCACAGTCACTCGCTGTCTTTTTTTAACACAGCGCAGCAAATCTGAGGCCGGCCCGGCACAATCAAATCAATTGCTGGTCGACTCCCTCTAGTTTGTGTGTCTTAATGATTTAATCAAACCGTGTGCTTAAATCATCAGATAAGCTTAGTGAATATAGTTGTTTTGATTAAAACACACAGGATGTGTCTATATGTGGAAAAATACACGTAATTGGTCGAAAGAACAGAAGACTCTTTGTCTCTTTGTTTTTTTTGTAGGGGACAGTATACTGCTGCTACTGTCTATTATCTATCCTGTTGTCTAGTCACTTTACCCCTACCTACAGTATACTGCTGCTACTGTCTATTATCTATCCTGTTGTCTAGTCACTTTACCCCTACCTACAGTATACTGCTGCTACTGTCTATTATCTATCCTGTTGTCTAGTCACTTTACCCCTACCTACAGTATACTGCTGCTACTGTCTATTATCTATCCTGTTGTCTAGTCACTTTACCCCTACCTACAGTATACTGCTGCTACTGTCTATTATCTATCCTGTTGACTAGTCACTTTACCCCTACCTACAGTATACTGCTGCTACTGTCTATTATCTATCCTGTTGTCTAGTCACTTTACCCCTACCTACAGTATACTGCTGCTACTGTCTATTATCTATCCTGTTGTCTAGTCACTTTACCCCTACCTACAGTATACTGCTGCTACTGTCTATTATCTATCCTGTTGTCTAGTCACTTTACCCCTACCTACAGTATACTGCTGCTACTGTCTATTATCTATCCTGTTGTCTAGTCACTTTACCCCTACCTACAGTATACTGCTGCTACTGTCTATTATCTATCCTGTTGTCTAGTCACTTTACCCCTACCTACAGTATACTGCTGCTACTGTCTATTATCTATCCTGTTGTCTAGTCACTTTACCCCTACCTACAGTATACTGCTGCTACTGTCTATTATCTATCCTGTTGTCTAGTCCCTTTACCCATATCTATTTGTACAGTTGAAGTCAGAAGTTTACATACACCACCACTTTATTTTAAGAATGTGAAATGTCAGAATAATAGTAGAGAGAATGATTTATTTCAGCTTTTATTTCTTTCATCACATTCCCAGTGGGTCAGAAGTTTACACTCAATTAGTATTTGGTAGCATTGCCTTTAAATTGTTTAACTTGGGTCAAACGTTTCAGGTAGCCTTCCACAAGCTTCCCACAATAAGTTGGGTGAATTTTGGCCCATTCCTCCTGACAGAGCTGGTGTAACTGAGTCAGGTTTGTAGGCCTCCTTGCTCGCACACGCTTTTTCAGTTCTGCCCACAAATGTTCTATAGGATTGAGGTCAGGGCTTTGTGATGGCCACTTGACTTTGTTGTCCTTAAGCCATTTTCCACAACTTTGGAAGTATGCTTGGGGTCATTGTCCATTTGGAAGACCCATTTGCGACCAAGCTTTGACTTCCTGACTAATGTCTTGAGATGTTGCTTCAATATATCCACATAATTTTCCTACCTCATGATGCCATCTATTTTGTGAAGTGCACCAGTCCCTCCTGCAGCAAAGCACCCCCACAGCATGATGCTGCCATCCCCGTGCTTCACGGTTGGGATGGTGTTCTTCGGCTTGCAAGCTCCCCCTTTTTCCTCTAAACATAACGATGGTCATTATGGCCAAACAGTTCTATTTTTGTTTCATCAGACCAGAGGACATTTATCCAAAAAGTATGATCTTTGTCCCCATGTGCAGTTGCAAACCGTAGTCTGTCTTTTTTATGGCGGTTTTGGAGTAGTGGCTTCTTCCTTGCTGAGCGGCCTTTCAGGTTATGTTGATATAGGACTCGTTTTACTGTGGATATAGATACTTTTGTACCTGTTTCCTCCAGCATCTTCACAAGGTCCTTGCTGTTGTTTTGGGATTGATTTGCACTTTTCGCACCAAAGTACGTTCATCTCTAGGAGACAGAACGTGTCTCCTTCCTGAGCGGTATGTCGGCTGCGTGGTCCCATGGTGTTTATACTTGCGTACTATTACATTTACATTACATTTTAGTCATTTAGCAGACGCTCTTATCCAGAGCGACTTACAGTTAGTGAGTGCATACATAATGTTTTTCATACTGGCCCCCCGTGGGAATCGAACCCACAACCCTGGCGTTGCAAACGCCTTGCTCTACCAACTGAGCTACATCCCTGCCGGCCATTCCCTCCCCTACCCTGGACAACGCTGGGCCAATTGTGCACCGCCCCATGGGTCTCCCGGTCGCAGCCGGCTACGACAGAGCCTGACTATTGTTTGTACGGATGAACGTGGTACCTTCAGGCATTTGGAAATTGCTCTCAAGGATGACCAGACTTGTGGAGATGTACAAGTTTGGCTGATTTCTTTTGATTTTCCCAATGTCAAGCAAAGAGGCACTGAGTTTGAAGGTAGGCCTTGAAATACATCCACAGGTACACCTCCAATTGACTCAAATGATATGGATTAGCCTATCAGAAGCTTCTAAAGCCATGACATCATTTTCTGGAATTTTCCAAGCTGTTTAAAGGCACAGTCAATTTAGTGTATGTAAACTTCTCACCCACTAGAATTGTGATACAGTGAATTATAAGTGAAATAATCTGTCTGTAAACAATTGTTGGAAAAATTACTTGTGTCATGCACAAAGTAGATGTCCTAACCGACTTGCCAAAACTATAGTTTGTTAACAAGAAATTTGTGGAGTGGTTGAAAAACAAGTTTTAATGACTCCAACCTAAGTGTATGTAAACTTCCGACTTCAACTCTAGATACCTCAATTACCTCGTACCCCTGCAAATCGATTCGGTGCTGGTACCCCGTGTACATAGCCAAGTTATCGTTACTCATTGTGTATTTATTTCTGGTGTTATAATTGTTTCTATATTTTTCTCTCTGTTGGGAACGGACATAAGTAAGCATTTCACTGTTAGTCTACACCTGCTGGTTTATGAAGCATGTGACAAATACAATTTTATTTCATTTGATATGTGTATGTGTTGGGAACAGGAGAACAGGTAAACCCTGTCACCTGTTATCTACATCCAGACTCCCTACCGACCCAGGGAGGCTCTGCTGGGTTCTACCCTCACCCTTCTGGGCTTCTCTACTCACCATGTTGGGCCTGTCTGGTCTCCAGCTCCTGTTTCAGCTGTTGTTGTGTCTTCATCTTTTTATCAAAACTCAGGCTGTGGAGTCTTTTCCCAAGCAGCTCCAGCCGGTCTCTATCCCCATAGACAGCTCTCATCTCTACCTTCAGCTCCTCAGCACTGCTGAAGGCATGACCTACAACACAACAACACACAGTTTTAACACAGAATAGACAATACATAACATAACATCATCGCCTACAACACAACACAATACATAACATAACATCATTGCCTACAACACAACACAATACATAACATAACAGCATTACCTACAACACAACACAATACATAACATAACATCATTACCTACAACACAGCACATCTCTCATGTCTGCCTTCAGCTCAACAGAATGCCGAAGTCACTACCTACAAAGTGTGAACCGTATTACAGTCATGACCGCAGTCGAATTCCACGTGACCATTGAGTCACGGTAACTATGCTTCTCCGAAACTCTGGTGGTCATTACTAGCCTACCACAGTCGCTAACGGCCAGTCGCTAACGGCCAGTCGCTAACGGCCAGTCGCTAATGGCCTGGTACTCAGTGCTCTATTGTGCGGCTAATCACTCTGACATCAATGCAAAATGTTGTTGAAAATCCAATCAAACACTTCATGAGAGCCCTGGCATTCAGAGTTTGAGCGGAATAGGATCTCCTGTTGTGCAGTGAGAGCCAGCTCCTTAATAGTTGGTTGATGCATGGTGTTCCTGCAAACCAATGTTGCGCAACATTTCTATAGGCTGCTATGTGTGAGTAAACAGAGTGATGGCCTCTATTAAAAAGAGGAGGATCCCATCAGCTTTCTAGAGGCTGGGCCTACTATATTTATTTCTCCACTTTCCTAATATTAAGCACAATGAACGGCGGGAACAGCGTCCTCCATTCTCCATTCACGGATGGGGGTAGGGGAAATCAATTCTAAATCAAAACTAATTTCACACATATATTATTGAGTATATGTAAAGACAAGATTCAATTGAGAATAGTCTGATGGGTGAGAGTATTATCACTTGTGAATGAAGCAGTCTAAGGCAAGAAACAGTGCATGCATTTTTTTCGCTACTTTTACAAATCGTAGTCACATCTATCATGTAGCCCATAGGCCTATGTGTTTTGATATGGTTTGTATCACGAGTGGCGCAGTGGTCTAAGGCACTGCATCGCAGTGCTAGCTGTGCCACTAGAGATCCTGGTTCGAATCCAGGCTCTGCTGTAGCCGGCCGCAACCGGGAGACCAATGGGGCGGCGCACAATTGGCCCAGCGTCGTCCAGGGTAGGAGAGGGAATGGCCGGCAGGGAGGTAGCTCAGTTGGTAGAGCATGGCGTTTGCAACGCCAGGGTTGTTGGTTCGATTCCCATGGGGGGCCAGTATGAAAAATTAAAAGAATAATGTATGCACTAACTGTAAGTCGCTCTGGATAAGAGCGTCTGCTAAATAACGTAAATGTAATGTAAAATGTATCACAATTAAAGTTCTGGAACACGGTTGGAGAGCCCATATCCTACAGAAACATTTTCTTATAAGCCCAGACATTGCGCCATCGTGTGTGAAGACAGAGTTTTGACTGGCCATTAAAAAAAAAAAGATGATCCCAACTTTCTCATGCTGCTACATTTATTTAATTAATTAATCCACTTCACAAACAGTGTAACCTACCTGGCATATTAAAAACGTATTCACTATTCGAGTGCAGGCTAGGGATGACATGTGCCATTCTAAATAAAACATTACTCCACACATACAGTACCAGTCAAAGGTTTGGACACACCTACTCATTCAAGTTTTTATTTTTATATTTTCTATATTGTAGAATAATAGTGAAGATATCCAAACTATTAAATAACACATATGGAATCATGTCGTAACCAAGAAAGTGTTAAACAAATCAAAATATATTTTATATTTGAGATTCTTCAAATAGCCACCCTTTGCCTTGATGACAGCTTTGCACACTCTTGGCATGTACAATGTAGAAAATAGTAAAAAATAAATGAAAAACCCTGGAATGACTAGGTGTTCTAGAACATTGTTCCTTGTGTTCTAGAACTGTTGACTGTACGCTGACTGACCTACCTACTCCTCCTCATCCACGTTGGATAAGACCCCAACGACTTCCCTCCAATTCTTCCTGTCATTGGCCATACAATAAACCACCATCACCCCCTCCAATACCACCACCCCCTCCAAAACCACCACCCCCTTCCAATACCACCACCCCCTTCCAATACCACCACCCCCTTCCAATACCACCACCCCCTCCAAAACCACCACCCCCTCCAAAACCACCACCCCCTCCAAAACCTCCACACCCTCCAATACCACCACCCCCTTCCAATACCACCACCCCCTCCAATACCACCACCCCCTCCAAAACCACCACACCCTCCAAAACCACCACACCCTCCAAAACCACCACCCCCTTCCAATACCACCACCCCCTCCAAAACCACCACCCCCTCCAAAACCTCCACACCCTCCAATACCACCACCCCCTCCAATACCACCACCCCCTCCAAATCCACCACCCCCTCCAAAACCACCACCCCCTCCAATACCACCACCCCCTCCAATACCACCACCCCCTCCAATACCACCACCCCCTCCAATACCACCACCCCCTCCTTATTCACCTCATCTGCCTTACATTAATGCTGCCCAATGAGGACTAACATAGGTAATGCAGATAATGTAGGTAATATTAGTATATGAAGTTGATATCTGTGGAGGTAGAGGTGTATGATATCTGTGGAGGTAGAGGTGTATGATATCTGTGGAGGTAGAGGTGTATGGTATCTGTGGAGGTAGAGGTGTATGATATCTGTGGAGGTAGAGGTGTATGATATCTGTGGAGGTAGAGGTGTATGGTATCTGTGGAGGTGGAGGTGTATGGTATCTGTGGAGGTAGAGGTGTATGATATCTGTGGAGGTAGAGGTGTATGATATCTGTGGAGGTAGAGGTGTATGGTATCTGTGGAGATAGAGGTGTATGATATCTGTAGAGGTAGAGGTGTATGGTATCTGTGGAGGTAGAGGTGTATGGTATCTGTGGAGGTAGAGGTGTATGGTATCTGTGGAGGTAGAGGTGTATGGTATCTGTGGAGGTAGAGGTGTATGGTATCTGTGGAGGTAGAGGTGTATGGTATCTGTGGAGGTAGAGGTATATGGTATCTGTGGAGGTAGAGGTGTATGATATCTGTGGAGGTAGAGGTGTATGGTATCTGTGGAGGTAGAGGTGTATGGTATCTGTGGAGGTAGAGGTGTATGATATCTGTGGAGGTAGAGGTGTATGGTATCTGTGGAGGTAGAGGTGTATGGTATCTGTAGAGGTGTATGGTATCTGTGGAGGTGGAGGTGTATGGTATCTGTAGAGGTAGAGGTGTATGGTATCTGTGGAGGTGGAGGTGTATGGTATCTGTGGAGGTAGAGGTGTATGGTATCTGTGGAGGTAGAGGTGTATGGTATCTGTAGAGGTAGAGGTGTATGGTATCTGTGGAGGTGGAGGTGTATGGTATCTGTATAGCCAGGTACCTGAGATGGCGGCTAGCTTGGCTTCATGGAGAGCCAGGAGCTGAGTGTCTGTCTCACTGAGCTTCCTTGTCAGACTTCCCCCCAACCTCTGACTCATCAGTACCTAGAGAGGAGAGGAGGGAGGGTTAGAGGACACTAATCAATCTAGTATAGAGAGATCACCATACAGATTGTTTTACACAGAGGAGGATGGAGATAGTGATCAGGACCCAACCAGCATTTCAACACAGCTCTGCTGCTTTGGATACTAGACATTGTCTTTCAACACAACTCTGCTGCTTTGGATACTAGACATTGTCTTAAGAAACAGCTCTGCTGCTTTGAATACTAGAAACTGTCTTTAGACACAGCTCTGCTGCTTTGGATACTAGAAACTGTCTTTAGACACAGCTCTGCTGCTTTGGATACTAGACAATGTTTTCAGACACAGCTCTGTTGCTTTGGAAACTAGACATTGTCCTTCAACACAGCTCTGCTGCTTTGGATACTAGACAATGTATTTCAACACAGCTCTGCTGCTTTGTATACTAGACAATGTCTTTAAACAGAACTCTGCTAATTTGGACACTAAACACTGTCTTTCAACACAGATAAGTTGCTTTGGATACTAGACACTGTCCTTCAACACAGCTCTGCTGTTTTGGATACTTAACACCGTCTTTCAACACAGATAAGTTGCTTTGGATACTAGACACTGTCCTTCAACACAGCTCTGCTGCTTTGGATACTTAACACCGTCTTTCAACACAGATAAGTTGCTTTGGATACTAGACACTGTCCTTCAACACAGCTCTGCTGTTTTGGATATTTAACACCGTCTTTCAACACAGATAAGTTGCTTTGGATACTAGACACTGTCCTTCAACACAGCTCTGCTGTTTTGGATACTTAACACCGTCTTTCAACACAGATAAGTTGCTTTGGATACTAGACACTGTCCTTTAACACAGCTCTGCTGTTTTGGATACTTAACACCGTCTTTCAACACAGATAAGTTGCTTTGGATACTAGACACTGTCCTTCAACACAGCTCTGCTGTTTTGGATACTTAACACCGTCTTTCAACACAGATAAGTTGCTTTGGATACTAGACACTGTCCTTCAACACAGCTCTGCTGCTTTGGATACTTAACACCGTCTTTCAACACAGATAAGTTGCTTTGGATACTAGACACTGTCCTTCAACACAGCTCTGCTGCTTTGGATACTTAACACCGTCTTTCAACACAGATAAGTTGCTTTGGATACTTAACACCGTCTTTCGACACAGCTCTGCTGCTTTGGAAACTAGACACTGTCCTTCAACACAGCTCTGCTGCTTTGGATACTAGTCTTTCAATCCCCTCTTTCTTTTTCTTTGCATTCTTATTATATTCGACATCCATGAAGCCACAGAAGACACCCTGAATACTAACTTACCTGATACCAGGTCTCAGAATGCTAATCTGATACCTGGTCCTAGCATGTTATCCTCATACTTGGTCCCGCTATTCTAACCTGATACCAGGTCCCAGTATGCTAAGCTGATACCAGGTCCCAGAATGCTAATCTGATACCAGGTCCTAGTATGCTAACCTGATGCCTGGTCCTAGTATGCTAACCTGATACCTGGTCCTAGTATGCTAACATGATACCTGGTCCAAGTATGCTAATCCTATACCAGGTCTCAGTATGGCAACCCTATACCAGGTCCCAGTATGCTAACCTGATACCAGGTCCCAGTAAGATAACCTGATACCATGTCCTAGTATGCTAACCTGATACCTGGTCCCAGAATGCTAATCTGATACCAGGTCCTAGTATGCTAAAATGATGCCTGGTCCTAATATGCTAACATGATACCTGGTCACAGTTTTCTAACCTGATACCAGGTCCCAGTATGCTAACCTGATACCAGGTACCAGCATGCTAACCTGATACCTGGTCCCAGTATGCTAACCTGATACCAGGTACCAGTATGCTAACCTGATACCAGGTCCCAGTATGCTAACCTGATACCTGTCCGAATATTCTAACCTGATACCTGTTCCTAGTATGCTAACTTGATACCAGGTCCCAGTATGCTTACCCGATACCAGGTCCCAGTATTCTAACCTCATACCTGGTTCCAGTATGCTAACCTGATACCTGCCCCATTATGCTAACCTGATAACAGGTCCCAGTTTGCTAACCTTATACCTGTCCCAGTATGCTACCTAATACCTGTTCCTAGTATACTAACCTGATACCAGGTCCCAGTATGCTAACCTGATACCAGGTCCCAGTATGCCAACCTGATACCTGGTCCCAGTATGCCAACCTGATACCTGGTCCCAGTATGCTAACCTGATACCAGGTCCCAGTATGCTAACCTTGATACCAGGTCCCAGTATGCTAACCTGATACCTGGTCCCAGTATGCTAACCTGATACCAGGTCCCAGTATGCTAACCTGATACCAGGTCCCAGTATGGTAACCTGATACCTGTTCCCAGTATGCTTACCTGATACATGTTCCTAGTATGCTAACCTGATACCTGTTCCTAGTTGGCTAACCTGATACCAGGTCCCAGTAAACTAACCTGATACCAGGTCCCAGTATGCTAACCTGATACCAGGTCCCAGTATGCTAACCTGATACCAGGTCCCAGTATGCTAACCTGATACCTGTTCCTAGTATGCTAACCTGATACCAGGTCCCAGTATGCTAACCTGATACCAGGTCCCAGTATGCTAACCTGATACCAGGTCCCAGTATGCTAACCTGATACCTGGTCCCAGTATGCTAACCTGATACCAGGTCCCAGTATGCTAACCTGATACCAGGTCCCAGTATGCTAACCTGATACCAGGTCCCAGTATGCTAACCTGATACCTGGTCCCAGTATGCTAACCTGATACCAGGTCCCAGTATGCTAACCTGATACCAGGTCCCAGTATGCTAACCTGTTACCAGGTCCCAGTATGCTAACCTGATAACAGGTCCCAGTATGCTAACCTGATAAATGCCCCATTATGCTAACCTGAAAACAGGTCACAGTTTGCTAACCTTACACCTGTCCCAGTATGCTACCTGATACCTGTTCCTAGTATACTAACCTGATACCAGGTCCCAGTATGCCAACCTGATACCTGGTCCCAGTATGCCAAACCTGATACCTGGTCCCAGTATGCTAACCTGATACCAGGTCCCAGTATGCTAACCTGATACCAGGTCCCAGTATGCTAACCTGATACCTGTTCCCAGTATGCTTACCTGATACCTGTTCCTAGTATGCTAACCTGATACCTGTTCCTAGTATGCTAACCTGATATATGTTCCTAATATGCTAACCTGATACCAGGTCCCAGTATGCTAACCTGATACCAGGTCCCAGTATGCTAACCTGATACCAGGTCCCAGTATGCAAACCTGATACCTGGTCCCAGTGTGCTAACCTGATACCAGGTCCCAGTATGCTAACCTGATAACAGGTCCCAGTATGCTAACCTGATACCAGGTCCCAGTATGCTAACCTGATACCAGGTCCCAGTATGCTAACCTGATAACAGGTCCCAGTATGCTAACCTGATACCTGCCCCATTATGCTAACCTGAAAACAGGTCCCAGTTTGCTAACCTTATACCTGTCCCAGTATGCTACCTGATACCTGTTCCTAGTATACTAACCTGATACCAGGTCCCAGTATGCTAACCTGATACCAGGTCCCAGTATGCCAACCTGATACCTGGTCCCAGTATGCCAACCTGATACCTGGTCCCAGTATGCTAACCTGATACCAGGTCCCAGTATACTAACCTGATACCAGGTCCCAGTATGCTAACCTGATACCTGTTCCCAGTATGCTTACCTGATACCTGTTCCTAGTATGCTAACCTGATACCTGTTCCTAGTATGCTAACCTGATACCTGTTCCTAGTATGCTAACCTGATACCAGATCCCAGTATGCTATCCTGATACCAGGTCCCAGTATGCTAACCTGATACCAGGTCCAAGTATGCAAACCTGATACCTGGTCCCAGTGTGCTAACCTGATACCAGGTCCCAGTATGCTAACCTGATAACAGGTCCCAGTATGCTAACCTGATACCAGGTCCCAGTATGCTAACCTGATACCATGTCCTAGTATGCTAACCTGATACCAGGTCCCAGTATGCTAACCTGATACCAGGTCCCAGTATGCTAACCTGATACCAGGTCCCAGTGTGCTAACCTGATACCAGGTCCCAGTATGCTAACCTGATACCATGTCCTAGTATGCTAACCTGATACCATGTCCCAGTATGCTAACCTGATACCAGGTCCCAGTATTATAACTTGATACCAGGTCCCAGTATGCTAACCTGATACCAGGTCCCAGTATGCAAACCTGATACCTGGTCCCATTGTGCTAACCTGATACCAGGTCCCAGTATGCTAACCTGATAACAGGTCCCAGGATGCTAACCTGATACCAGGTCCCAGTATGCTAACCTGATACCAGGTCCCAGTATGCTAACCTGATACCTGTTCCCAGTATGCTTACCTGATACTTGTTCCTAGTATGCTAACCTGATACCTGTTCCTAGTATGCTAACCTGATACCTGTTCCTAGTATGCTAACCTGATACCAGGTCCCAGTATGCTAACCTGATACCAGGTCCCAGTATGCTAACCTGATACCAGGTCCCAGTATGCAAACCTGATACCTGGTCCCAGTGTGCTAACCTGATACCTGTTCCTAGTATACTAACCTGATACCAAGTCCCAGTATGCTAACCTGATAGCAGGTCCCAGTATGCCAACCTGATACCTGGTCCCAGTATGCCAAACCTGATACCTGGTCCCAGTAAGCTAACCTGATACCAGGTCCCAGTATGCTAACCTGATACCAGGTCCCAGTATGCTAACCTGATACCTGTTCCCAGTATGCTTACCTGATACCTGTTCCTAGTATGCTAACCTGATACCTGTTCCTAGTATGCTAACCTGATACCTGTTCCTAGTATGCTAACCTGATACCAGGTCCCAGTATGCTAACCTGATACCAGGTCCCAGTATGCTAACCTGATACCAGGTCCCAGTATGCAAACCTGATACCTGGTCCCAGTGTGCTAACCTGATACCAGGTCCCAGTATGCTAACCTGATAACAGGTCCCAGTATGCTAACCTGATACCAGGTCCCAGTATGCTAACCTGATACCAGGTCCCAGTATGCTAACCTGATAACAGGTCCCAGTATGCTAACCTGATACCTGCCCCATTATGCTAACCTGAAAACAGGTCCCAGTTTGCTAACCTTATACCTGTCCCAGTATGCTACCTGATACCTGTTCCTAGTATACTAACCTGATACCAGGTCCCAGTATGCTAACCTGATACCAGGTCCCAGTATGCCAACCTGATACCTGGTCCCAGTATGCCAACCTGATACCTGGTCCCAGTATGCTACCCTGATACCAGGTCCCAGTATGCTAACCTGATACCAGGTCCCAGTATGCTAACCTGATACCTGTTCCCAGTATGCTTACCTGATACCTGTTGCTAGTATGCTAACCTGATACCTGTTCCTAGTATGCTAACCTGATACCTGTTCCTAGTATGGTAACCTGATACCAGGTCCCAGTATGCTAACCTGATACCAGGTCCCAGTATGCTAACCTGATACCAGGTCCCAGTATGCAAACCTGATACCTGGTCCCAGTGTGCTAACCTGATACCAGGTCCCAGTATGCTAACCTGATAACAGGTCCCAGTATGCTAACCTGATACCAGGTCCCAGTATGCTAACCTGATACCATGTCCTAGTATGCTAACCTGATACCAGGTCCCAGTATGCTAACCTGATACCAGGTCCCAGTATGCTAACCTGATACCAGGTCCCAGTGTGCTAACCTGATACCAGGTCCCAGTATGCTAACCTGATACCAGGTCCCAGTATGCTAACCTGATACCAGGTCCCAGTATGCTAACCTGATAACAGGTCCCAGTATGCTAACCTGATACCTGCCCCATTATGCTAACCTGAAAACAGGTCCTAGTTTGCTAACCTTATACCTGTCCCAGTATGCTACCTGATACCTGTTCCTAGTATACTAACCTGATACCAGGTCCCAGTATGCTAACCTGATACCTGTTCCTAGTATGCTAACCTGATACCTGTTCCTAGTATGCTAACCTGATACCAGGTCCCAGTATGCTATCCTGATAACAGGTCCCAGTATGCTAACCTGATACCAGGTCCCAGTATGCTAACCTGATACCATGTCCTAGTATGCTAACCTGATACCAGGTCCCAGTATGCTAACCTGATACCAGGTCCCAGTATGCTAACCTGATACCAGGTCCCAGTGTGCTAACCTGATACCAGGTCCCAGTATGCTAACCTGATACCATGTCCTATTATGCTAACCTGATACCATGTCCCAGTATGCTAACCTTATACCAGGTCCCAGTATGCTAACCTGATACCAGGTCCCAGTATGCTAACCTGATACCAGGTCCCAGTATGCAAACCTGATACCTGGTCCCAGTGTACTAACCTGATACCAGGTCCCAGTATGCTAACCTGATAACAGGTCCCAGTATGCTAACCTGATACCAGGTCCCAGTATGCTAACCTGATACCAGGTCCCAGTATGCTTACCTGATACCTGTTCCTGGTATGCTAACCTGATACCTGTTCCTAGTATGCTAACCTGATACCTGTTCCTAGTATGCTAACCTGATACCAGGTCCCAGTATGCTAACCTGATACCAGGTCCCAGTATGCTAACCTGACACCAGGTCCCAGTATGCAAACCTGATACCTGGTCCCAGTGTGCTAACCTGATACCAGGTCCCAGTATGCTAACCTGATAACAGGTCCCAGTATGCTAACCTGATACCAGGTCCCAGTATGCTAACCTGATACCATGTCTTAGTATGCTAACCTGATACCAGGTCCCAGTATGCTAACCTGATACCAGGTCCCAGTATGCTAACCTGATACCAGGTCCCAGTGTGCTAACCTGATACCAGGTCCCAGTATGCTAACCTGATACCATGTCCTAGTATGCTAACCTGATACCATGTCCCAGTATGCTAACCTGATACCAGGTCCCAGTATGCTAACCTGATACCAGGTCCCAGTATGCTAACCTGATAAAGGGATACACGCACACACCTTATGTTCCGTGTTCATTACAACTGAATTCCAGTCAGTTGGAAGGAACATTCCCATAGAGAATAGGACTCCTTTTGAAAAACGAAGAATGAACACTACCATAGCCTGCCTCATAGGACCTGAAAAGTAAGTGTTCTCAAGACATATACAGAGAACTAAATGTACTGAATTAAAACAACTTCGGTGTCTGTGTTCCTGTGTGGCTACAAAATACAGTAATTTTAAGGTGGATCTGTGACATATAACGATTATCTCTTTCTATAGAACAGACCTAGCTAAGAACTCACAGCATCCAAAATAGCACCCTATTCCTTATGTAGTGCTATGGCTGATTAGGACAATGGTCAAACGTAGTGTACTATATAGGGAATAGGATGCCATCTGGGATGCAAAGCCATCTGACAACAGGCTTCTGGAGGGCAACCTGACATTGAGGACCTCTCTCCTACTGTACTCCTTCTCACCAATCCCCCTCCCACCCACCCCCCCCTCCTTCACAAGCACTGACAGCATTCCGCTGCACCAAACACAGATCTGTGAATGACAGGAAACCGCTCTCCACACCAAAACAAACACACAGCACACACAGAGAGAAGGACGCAACTCACACCAACATGGATGCACAGTAGAACAGCAATACAAGCAGGCAGAAGCAGGCAGAAACGGACTCACACATCTCTCCCCCCTCACACACACACACACACACACACACACACACACACACACACTGCGTGAGAGAGAGCGCCTGGGGGAGTTTCGGCTAAATTGGCAGTTCCATGAAGCTTACACAGCTCCAGGCGATCTAATATAGCTGAGACTTCTCCTGGGACGGAGGAGAGAAAGGAAGGAGGCTCTGACACATAGAGAGCATTCAAGGTGACACACACAGACCCTCCCCCATTGTACTGTATCTAGCTGAGAAACAGACTGACAGACCCATTAGTACTATAGTGTTACTGTACTGTATCTAGCTGAGAGACAGACTGACAGACCCATTAGTAATAATCAAATCAAATGTGAATAGGCTTTGTCGTGCCTTCTTCACGACTGTCTTGGTGTGTTTGGACCATGATGGTTTGGTGGTGATGTGGATACCAAGGAACCTGAAGCTCTCAACCTGTTCCACTACAGCCCCGTCGATGAGAATGGGGGGCGTGCTCAGTCCTCTTTTTTTTTCTGTATTCCACAATCATCTCCTTTGTCTAATGTTATGGACAGACTAAGTGTTCCTGCTCCTGTAGTCTGCAAGGGAAGATGAAGACAGGAGGAATGTTATGAAACTAGTAAGAAACTAGTAGAAACTAAACATCTAGTGAACTAGTGTCACTAACAATGTAACAATGGTCCATGAGCATCAGAGAGTCAGGCATATGAGTGGTATGACGTTGACATGACATAGACATGACGTAGACATGACATAGACATGACGTAGATATGACGTAGACATGACGTAGACATGACATAGACATGAAGTAGACATGACGTAGACATGACGTAGACATGACGTAGACATGACGTAGACATGACGTAGATATGACGTAGACATGACGTTGACATGACATAGACATGAAGTAGACATGAAGTAGACATGACGTAGACATGACGTAGACATGACGTAGACATGAAATAGACATGACGTAGACATGACGTAGATATGACGTAGACATGACGTAGACATGACGTAGACATGACGTAGACATGACGTAGATATGACGTAGACATGACATAGACATGACGTAGACATGACGTAGACATGACGTAGACATGAAATAGACATGACGTAGACATGACGTAGACATGACGTAGATATGACGTAGACATGACATAGACATGACGTAGACATGGAAACATGTAATAGGCATATTATGAAGGAAAACAAGGAGAATTATCAATGTTTGTTCATATAGTTTCAGTATGATCAGATCACCATCATTAATATCTGAAACAAAACTGAGCGTGAAATCCTTCACACTGGATGGGATTCAAACCAACACGCTTTTCCATAATCGCTACCTGCCGCCTCATGACCCTAGATAACCAGTCATAACCCTAGATAACCAGTCATGACCCTAGATAACCAGTCATGAACCTAGATAACCAGTCATGACCCTAGATAACCAGTCATGACCCTAGATAACCAGACATGACCCTAGATAACCAGTCATGACCCTAGATAACCAGACATAACCCTAGATAACCAGACATGACCCTAGATAACCAGTCATGACCCTAGATAACCAGACATGACCCTAGATAACCAGTCATGACCCTAGATAACCAGTCATGACCCTAGATAACCAGACATAACCCTAGATAACCAGTCATGACCCTAGATAACCAGACATGACCCTAGATAACCAGACATAACCCTAGATAATCAGTCATGACCCTAGATAACCAGACATGACCCTAGATAACCAGACATAACCATAGATAACCAGTCATGACCCTAGATAACCAGACATGACCCTAGATAACCAGTCATGACCCTAGATAACCAGTCATGACCCTAGATAACCAGTCATGACCCTAGATAACCAGTCATGACCCTAGATAACCAGTCATGACCCTAGATAACCAGGATGTTCTATGAGGAAATGGAGCCACGGAGACACTATATTTTCAATAACCAAATGGATGACATCATCACCCATTCATCTGCATCTCATCTATCGGTCTCTCCAATCAGAGAGCTGTCACGTCTCTCCGATCTGAGACCTGTCACGTCTCTCCGATCTGAGACCTGTCACGTCTCTCTGATCTGAGACCTGTCACGTCTCTCCGATCTGAGACCTGTCACGTCTCTCCGATCTGAGACCTGTCACGTCTCTCCAATCTGAGACCTGTCACGTCTCTCCAATCTGAGACCTTTCACGTCTCTCCAATCTGAGACCTGTCATTTCAATCAGAGGAAGTTTTTACAGTTACTCTGTGTTGTTGTTGTATTTATCGCACTGCTTTGCTTTGTCTTGGCCAGGTCGCAGTTGTAAATGAGAACTTGTTCTCAACTGGCTTCCTGGTTAAATAAAGGTTAAATAAAAATAAATAAAAAATTATCATTGCACTTGAGGTTGAGGAGATGTGTCATATATCATATTATCAGGCAGACGGTAGGTTGCAGGTCACGTCACTCAGACGGAGATAAATAATATTTGCATCTTTACCCAGAGAGAACAGGACAGGGCCTTTCCAGGACACCTTAACGTCGATGTATAAACATTATACTGAAGGCTTCTATTCTTCACAATTACTGCTCTGTCTTTCTAGTAACTAACTCAGTGATGAAGCTAACCATTTTCCCTCCTACCTTCTTTCTGTCTGCTCACTCCTGTCTGTCTGTTTCCATCATCTATTATAAACTCCTGTCTGTCTGTTTCCATCATCTATTATAAACTCCTGTCTGTCTGTTTCCATCATCTGTTATAAACTCCTGTCTGTCTGTTTCCATCATCTATTATAAACTCCTGTCTGTCTGTTTCCACCATCTATTATAAACTCCTGTCTGTCTGTTTCCATCATCTATTATAAACTCCTGTCTGTCTGTTTCCATCATCTATTATAACCTCCTGTCTGTCTGTTTCCACCATCTATTATAACCTCCTGTCTGTCTGTTTCCATCATCTATTATAAACTCCTGTCTGTCTGTTTCCATCATCTATTATAACCTCCTGTCTGTCTGTTTCCACCATCTATTATAAACTCCTGTCTGTCTGTTTCCATCATCTATTATAAACTCCTGTCTGTCTGTTTCCATCATCTATTATAACCTCCTGTCTGTCTGTTTCAATCATCTATTATATCCTCCTGTCTGTCTGTTTCCATCATCTATTATAAACTCCTGTCTGTCTGTTTCCACCATCTATTATAAACTCCTGTTTGTCTGTTTCCATCATCTATTATAACCTCCTGTCTGTCTGTTTCCGCCATCTATTATAACCTCCTGTCTGTCTGTTTCCATCATCTATTATAAACTCCTGTCTGTCTGTTTCCATCATCTATTATAAACTCCTGTCTGTCTATTTCCATCATATATTATAACCTCCTGTCTGTCTGTTTCCACCATCTATTATAAACTCCTGTCTGTCTGTTTCCACCATATATTATAACCTCCTGTCTGTCTGTTTCTACCATCTATTATAAACTCCTGTCTGTCTGTTTCCACCATCTATTATAAACTCCTGTCTGTCTGTTTCCACCATCTATTATAACCTCCTGTCTGTCTGTTTCCATCATCTATTATAACCTCCTGTCTGTCTGTTTCCATCATCTATTATAACCTCCTGTCTGTCTGTTTCCATTATCTATTATAAACTCCTGTCTGTCTGTTTCCATCATCTATTATAAACTCCTGTCTGTCTGTTTCCATTATCTATTATAAACTCCTGTCTGTCTGTTTCCACCATCTATTATAACCTCCTGTCTGTCTGTTTCCATCATCTATTATAAACTCCTGTCTGTCTGTTTCCACCATCTATTATAAACTCCTGTCTGTCTGTTTCCATCATCTATTATAAACTCCTGTCTGTCTGTTTCCATCATCTATTATAACCTCCTGTCTGTCTGTTTCCACCATCTATTATACACTCCTGTCTGTCTGTTTACATCATCTATTATAACCTCCTGTCTGTCTGTTTCCATCAACTATTATAAACTCCTGTCTGTCTGTTTCCATCATCTAAAATAAACTCCTGTCTGGCTGTTTCCATCATCTATTATAAACTCCTGTCTGTCTGTTTCCATCATCTATTATAAACTCCTGTCTGTCTGTTTCCATAATCTATTATATACTCCTGTCTGTCTGTTTCCACCATCTATTATAAACTCCTGTCTGTCTGTTTCCATCATCTATTATAACCTCCTGTCTGTCTGTTTCCACCATCTTTTATAAACTCCTGTCTGTCTGTTTCCACCATCTATTATAAACTCATGTCTGTCTGTTTCCATCATCTATTATAAACTCCTGTCTGTCTGTTTCCATCATCTATTATAAACTCCTGTCTGTCTGTTTCCATCATCTATTATAACCTCCTGTCTGTCTGTTTCCATCATCTATTATAAACTCCTGTCTGTCTGTTTCCACCATCTATTATAAACTCCTGTCTGTCTGTTTCCACCATCTATAATAAACTCCTGTCTGTCTGTTTCCATCATCTAAAATAAACTCCTGTCTGGCTGTTTCCATCATCTATTATAAACTCCTGTCTGTCTGTTTCCATCATCTATTATAAACTCCTGTCTGTCTGTTTCCATAATCTATTATATACTCCTGTCTGTCTGTCTCCATCATCTATTATAAACTCCTGTCTGTCTGTTTCCATCATCTATTATAACCTCCTGTCTGTCTGTTTCCACCATCTATTATAAACTCCTGTTTGTCTGTTTCCATCAGCTATTATAACCTCCTGTCTGTCTGTTTCCATCATCTATTATAACCTCCAGTCTGTCTGTTTCCATCATCTATTATAACCTCCTGTCTGTCTGTTTCCACCATCTATTATAAACTCCTGTCTGTCTGTTTCCATCATCTATTATAAACTCCTGTCTGTCTGTTTCCATCATCTATTATAACCTCCTGTCTGTCTGTTTCCACCATCTATTATACACTCCTGTCTGTCTGTTTCCATCATCTATTATAACCTCCTGTCTGTCTGTTTCCATCAACTATTATAAACTCCTGTCTGTCTGTTTCCACCATCTATTATAACCTCCTGTCTGTCTGTTTCCATCATCTATTATAACCTCCTGTCTGTCTGTTTCCACCATCTATTATAAACTCATGTCTGTCTGTTTCCATCATCTATTATAAACTCCTGTCTGTCTGTTTCCACCATCTATTATAAACTCCTGTCTGTCTGTTTCCATCATCTATTATAACCTCCTGTCTGTCTGTTTCCACCATCTTTTATAAACTCCTGTCTGTCTGTTTCCACCATCTATTATAAACTCATGTCTGTCTGTTTCCATCATCTATTATAAACTCCTGTCTGTCTGTTTCCATCATCTATTATAAACTCCTGTCTGTCTGTTTCCATCATCTATTATAACCTCCTGTCTGTCTGTTTCCATCATCTATTATAAACTCCTGTCTGTCTGTTTCCACCATCTATTATAAACTCCTGTCTGTCTGTTTCCACCATCTATAATAAACTCCTGTCTGTCTGTTTCCATCATCTAAAATAAACTCCTGTCTGGCTGTTTCCATCATCTATTATAAACTCCTGTCTGTCTGTTTCCATCATCTATTATAAACTCCTGTCTGTCTGTTTCCATAATCTATTATATACTCCTGTCTGTCTGTCTCCATCATCTATTATAAACTCCTGTCTGTCTTTCTCCATCATCTATTATAACCTCCTGTCTGTCTGTTTCCACCATCTATTATAAACTCCTGTTTGTCTGTTTCCATCAGCTATTATAACCTCCTGTCTGTCTGTTTCCATCATCTATTATAAACTCCTGTCTGTCTGTTTCCATCATCTATTATAACCTCCTGTCTGTCTGTTTCCACTATATATTATAACCTCCTGTCTGTCTGTTTCCATCATCTATTATAAACTCCTGTCTGTCTGTTTCCATCATCTATTATAAACTCCTGTCTGTCTGTTTCCATCATCTATTATATACTCCTGTCTGTCTGTCTCCATCATCTATTATAAACTCCTGTCTGTCTGTTTCCATCATCTATTATAACCTCCTGTCTGTCTGTTTCCACCATCTATTATAAACTCCTGTTTGTCTGTTTCCATCAGCTATTATAACCTCCTGTCTGTCTGTTTCCATCAGCTATTATAACCTCCTGTCTGTCTGTTTACATCATCTATTATAACCTCCTGTCTGTCTGTTTCCATCAACTATTATAAACTCCTGTCTGTCTGTTTCCATCATCTAAAATAAACTCCTGTCTGGCTGTTTCCATCATCTATTATAAACTCCTGTCTGTCTGTTTCCATCATCTATTATAAACTCCTGTCTGTCTGTTTCCATAATCTATTATATACTCCTGTCTGTCTGTTTCCACCATCTATTATAAACTCCTGTCTGTCTGTTTCCATCATCTATTATAACCTCCTGTCTGTCTGTTTCCACCATCTTTTATAAACTCCTGTCTGTCTGTTTCCACCATCTATTATAAACTCATGTCTGTCTGTTTCCATCATCTATTATAAACTCCTGTCTGTCTGTTTCCATCATCTATTATAAACTCCTGTCTGTCTGTTTCCATCATCTATTATAAACTCCTGTCTGTCTGTTTCCACCATCTATTATAAACTCCTGTCTGTCTGTTTCCATCATCTATTATAAACTCCTGTCTGTCTGTTTCCATCATCTATTATAACCTCCTGTCTGTCTGTTTCCACCATCTATTATAACCTCCTGTCTGTCTGTTTCCATCATCTATTATAAACTCCTGTCTGTCTGTTTCCATCATCTATTATAACCTCCTGTCTGTCTGTTTCCATCATCTATTATAAACTCCTGTCTGTCTGTTTCCATCATCTATTATAAACTCCTGTCTGTCTGTTTCCACCATCTATTATAAACTCCTGTCTGTCTGTTTCCATCATCTATTATAAACTCCTGTCTGTCTGTTTCCATCATCTATTATAACCTCCTGTCTGTCTGTTTCCACCATCTATTATAACCTCCTGTCTGTCTGTTTCCATCATCTATTATAAACTCCTGTCTGTCTGTTTCCATCATCTATTATAACCTCCTGTCTGTCTGTTTCCACCATCTATTATAAACTCCTGTCTGTCTGTTTCCATCATCTATTATAAACTCCTGTCTGTCTGTTTCCATCATCTATTATAACCTCCTGTCTGTCTGTTTCAATCATCTATTATATCCTCCTGTCTGTCTGTTTCCATCATCTATTATAAACTCCTGTCTGTCTGTTTCCACCATCTATTATAAACTCCTGTTTGTCTGTTTCCATCATCTATTATAACCTCCTGTCTGTCTGTTTCCGCCATCTATTATAACCTCCTGTCTGTCTGTTTCCATCATCTATTATAAACTCCTGTCTGTCTGTTTCCATCATCTATTATAAACTCCTGTCTGTCTGTTTCCATCATCTATTATAACATCCTGTCTGTCTGTTTCCACCATCTATTATAAACTCCTGTCTGTCTGTTTCCACCATATATTATAACCTCCTGTCTGTCTGTTTCCACCATCTATTATAAACTCCTGTCTGTCTGTTTCCACCATCTATTATAAACTCCTGTCTGTCTGTTTCCACCATCTATTATAACCTCCTGTCTGTCTGTTTCCATCATCTATTATAACCTCCTGTCTGTCTGTTTCCATCATCTATTATAACCTCCTGTCTGTCTGTTTCCATTATCTATTATAAACTCCTGTCTGTCTGTTTCCATCATCTATTATAAACTCCTGTCTGTCTGTTTCCATTATCTATTATAAACTCCTGTCTGTCTGTTTCCACCATCTATTATAACCTCCTGTCTGTCTGTTTCCATCATCTATTATAAACTCCTGTCTGTCTGTTTCCACCATCTATTATAAACTCCTGTCTGTCTGTTTCCATCATCTATTATAAACTCCTGTCTGTCTGTTTCCATCATCTATTATAACCTCCTGTCTGTCTGTTTCCACCATCTATTATACACTCCTGTCTGTCTGTTTACATCATCTATTATAACCTCCTGTCTGTCTGTTTCCATCAACTATTATAAACTCCTGTCTGTCTGTTTCCATCATCTAAAATAAACTCCTGTCTGGCTGTTTCCATCATCTATTATAAACTCCTGTCTGTCTGTTTCCATCATCTATTATAAACTCCTGTCTGTCTGTTTCCATAATCTATTATATACTCCTGTCTGTCTGTTTCCACCATCTATTATAAACTCCTGTCTGTCTGTTTCCATCATCTATTATAACCTCCTGTCTGTCTGTTTCCACCATCTTTTATAAACTCCTGTCTGTCTGTTTCCACCATCTATTATAAACTCATGTCTGTCTGTTTCCATCATCTATTATAAACTCCTGTCTGTCTGTTTCCATCATCTATTATAAACTCCTGTCTGTCTGTTTCCATCATCTATTATAACCTCCTGTCTGTCTGTTTCCATCATCTATTATAAACTCCTGTCTGTCTGTTTCCACCATCTATTATAAACTCCTGTCTGTCTGTTTCCACCATCTATAATAAACTCCTGTCTGTCTGTTTCCATCATCTAAAATAAACTCCTGTCTGGCTGTTTCCATCATCTATTATAAACTCCTGTCTGTCTGTTTCCATCATCTATTATAAACTCCTGTCTGTCTGTTTCCATAATCTATTATATACTCCTGTCTGTCTGTCTCCATCATCTATTATAAACTCCTGTCTGTCTGTTTCCATCATCTATTATAACCTCCTGTCTGTCTGTTTCCACCATCTATTATAAACTCCTGTTTGTCTGTTTCCATCAGCTATTATAACCTCCTGTCTGTCTGTTTCCATCATCTATTATAACCTCCAGTCTGTCTGTTTCCATCATCTATTATAACCTCCTGTCTGTCTGTTTCCACCATCTATTATAAACTCCTGTCTGTCTGTTTCCATCATCTATTATAAACTCCTGTCTGTCTGTTTCCATCATCTATTATAACCTCCTGTCTGTCTGTTTCCACCATCTATTATACACTCCTGTCTGTCTGTTTCCATCATCTATTATAACCTCCTGTCTGTCTGTTTCCATCAACTATTATAAACTCCTGTCTGTCTGTTTCCACCATCTATTATAACCTCCTGTCTGTCTGTTTCCATCATCTATTATAACCTCCTGTCTGTCTGTTTCCACCATCTATTATAAACTCATGTCTGTCTGTTTCCATCATCTATTATAAACTCCTGTCTGTCTGTTTCCACCATCTATTATAAACTCCTGTCTGTCTGTTTCCATCATCTATTATAACCTCCTGTCTGTCTGTTTCCACCATCTTTTATAAACTCCTGTCTGTCTGTTTCCACCATCTATTATAAACTCATGTCTGTCTGTTTCCATCATCTATTATAAACTCCTGTCTGTCTGTTTCCATCATCTATTATAAACTCCTGTCTGTCTGTTTCCATCATCTATTATAACCTCCTGTCTGTCTGTTTCCATCATCTATTATAAACTCCTGTCTGTCTGTTTCCACCATCTATTATAAACTCCTGTCTGTCTGTTTCCACCATCTATAATAAACTCCTGTCTGTCTGTTTCCATCATCTAAAATAAACTCCTGTCTGGCTGTTTCCATCATCTATTATAAACTCCTGTCTGTCTGTTTCCATCATCTATTATAAACTCCTGTCTGTCTGTTTCCATAATCTATTATATACTCCTGTCTGTCTGTCTCCATCATCTATTATAAACTCCTGTCTGTCTTTCTCCATCATCTATTATAACCTCCTGTCTGTCTGTTTCCACCATCTATTATAAACTCCTGTTTGTCTGTTTCCATTAGCTATTATAACCTCCTGTCTGTCTGTTTCCATCATCTATTATAAACTCCTGTCTGTCTGTTTCCATCATCTATTATAACCTCCTGTCTGTCTGTTTCCACTATATATTATAACCTCCTGTCTGTCTGTTTCCATCATCTATTATAAACTCCTGTCTGTCTGTTTCCATCATCTATTATAAACTCCTGTCTGTCTGTTTCCATCATCTATTATATACTCCTGTCTGTCTGTCTCCATCATCTATTATAAACTCCTGTCTGTCTGTTTCCATCATCTATTATAACCTCCTGTCTGTCTGTTTCCACCATCTATTATAAACTCCTGTTTGTCTGTTTCCATCAGCTATTATAACCTCCTGTCTGTCTGTTTCCATCAGCTATTATAACCTCCTGTCTGTCTGTTTACATCATCTATTATAACCTCCTGTCTGTCTGTTTCCATCAACTATTATAAACTCCTGTCTGTCTGTTTCCATCATCTAAAATAAACTCCTGTCTGGCTGTTTCCATCATCTATTATAAACTCCTGTCTGTCTGTTTCCATCATCTATTATAAACTCCTGTCTGTCTGTTTCCATAATCTATTATATACTCCTGTCTGTCTGTTTCCACCATCTATTATAAACTCCTGTCTGTCTGTTTCCATCATCTATTATAACCTCCTGTCTGTCTGTTTCCACCATCTTTTATAAACTCCTGTCTGTCTGTTTCCACCATCTATTATAAACTCATGTCTGTCTGTTTCCATCATCTATTATAAACTCCTGTCTGTCTGTTTCCATCATCTATTATAAACTCCTGTCTGTCTGTTTCCATCATCTATTATAACCTCCTGTCTGTCTGTTTCCATCATCTATTATAAACTCCTGTCTGTCTGTTTCCACCATCTATTATAAACTCCTGTCTGTCTGTTTCACCATCTATAATAAACTCCTGTCTGTCTGTTTCCATCATCTAAAATAAACTCCTGTCTGGCTGTTTCCATCATCTATTATAAACTCCTGTCTGTCTGTTTCCATCATCTATTATAAACTCCTGTCTGTCTGTTTCCATAATCTATTATATACTCCTGTCTGTCTGTCTCCATCATCTATTATAAACTCCTGTCTGTCTGTTTCCATCATCTATTATAACCTCCTGTCTGTCTGTTTCCACCATCTATTATAAACTCCTGTTTGTCTGTTTCCATCAGCTATTATAACCTCCTGTCTGTCTGTTTCCATCATCTATTATAACCTCCAGTCTGTCTGTTTCCATCATCTATTATAACCTCCTGTCTGTCTGTTTCCACCATCTATTATAAACTCCTGTCTGTCTGTTTCCATCATCTATTATAAACTCCTGTCTGTCTGTTTCCATCATCTATTATAACCTCCTGTCTGTCTGTTTCCACCATCTATTATACACTCCTGTCTGTCTGTTTCCATCATCTATTATAACCTCCTGTCTGTCTGTTTCCATCAACTATTATAAACTCCTGTCTGTCTGTTTCCACCATCTATTATAACCTCCTGTCTGTCTGTTTCCATCATCTATTATAACCTCCTGTCTGTCTGTTTCCACCATCTATTATAAACTCATGTCTGTCTGTTTCCATCATCTATTATAAACTCCTGTCTGTCTGTTTCCACCATCTATTATAAACTCCTGTCTGTCTGTTTCCATCATCTATTATAACCTCCTGTCTGTCTGTTTCACCATCTTTTATAAACTCCTGTCTGTCTGTTTCCACCATCTATTATAAACTCATGTCTGTCTGTTTCCATCATCTATTATAAACTCCTGTCTGTCTGTTTCCATCATCTATTATAAACTCCTGTCTGTCTGTTTCCATCATCTATTATAACCTCCTGTCTGTCTGTTTCCATCATCTATTATAAACTCCTGTCTGTCTGTTTCCACCATCTATTATAAACTCCTGTCTGTCTGTTTCCACCATCTATAATAAACTCCTGTCTGTCTGTTTCCATCATCTAAAATAAACTCCTGTCTGGCTGTTTCCATCATCTATTATAAACTCCTGTCTGTCTGTTTCCATCATCTATTATAAACTCCTGTCTGTCTGTTTCCATAATCTATTATATACTCCTGTCTGTCTGTCTCCATCATCTATTATAAACTCCTGTCTGTCTTTTTCCATCATCTATTATAACCTCCTGTCTGTCTGTTTCCACCATCTATTATAAACTCCTGTTTGTCTGTTTCCATCAGCTATTATAACCTCCTGTCTGTCTGTTTCCATCATCTATTATAAACTCCTGTCTGTCTGTTTCCATCATCTATTATAACCTCCTGTCTGTCTGTTTCCACTATATATTATAACCTCCTGTCTGTCTGTTTCCATCATCTATTATAAACTCCTGTCTGTCTGTTTCCATCATCTATTATAAACTCCTGTCTGTCTGTTTCCATCATCTATTATATACTCCTGTCTGTCTGTCTCCATCATCTATTATAAACTCCTGTCTGTCTGTTTCCATCATCTATTATAACCTCCTGTCTGTCTGTTTCCACCATCTATTATAAACTCCTGTTTGTCTGTTTCCATCAGCTATTATAACCTCCTGTCTGTCTGTTTCCATCATCTATTATAAACTCCTGTCTGTCTGTTTCCATCATCTATTATAACCTCCTGTCTGTCTGTTTCCACCATCTATTATAAACTCATGTCTGTCTGTTTCCATCATCTATTATAAACTCCTGTCTGTCTGTTTCCACCATCTATTATAAACTCCTGTCTGTCTGTTTCCATCATCTATTATAACCTCCTGTCTGTCTGTTTCCACCATCTTTTATAAACTCCTGTCTGTCTGTTTCCACCATCTATTGTCTGTCTGTTTCCATCATCTATTATAAACTCCTGTCTGTCTGTTTCCATCATCTATTATAAACTGCTGTCTGTCTGTTTCCATCATCTATTATAACCTCCTGTCTGTCTGTTTCCATCATCTATTATAAACTCCTGACTGTCTGTTTCCAACATCTATTATAAACTCCTGTCTGTCTGTTTCCATCATCTATTATAAACTCCTGTCTGTCTGTTTCCATCATCTATTATAAACTCCTGTCTGTCTGTTTCCATCATCTATTATAAACTCCTGTCTGTCTGTTTCCATCATCTATTATAAATGCCTGTCTGTTTGTTTCCATCTTCTATTATAAACTCCTGTCTGTCTGTTTCCATCATCTATTATAACCTCCTGTCTGTCTGTTTCCACCATCTATTATAAAGTCCTGTCTGTCTGTTTCCATCATCTATTATAACCTTCTGTCTGTCTGTTTCCATCATCTATTATAAACTCCTGTCTGTCTGTTTCCATCATCTATTATAACCTCCTGTCTGTCTGTTTCCACCATCTATTATAACCTCCTGTCTGTCTGTTTCCATCATCTATTATAAACTCCTGTCTGTCTGTTTCCATCATCTATTATGAACTCCTGTCTGTCTGTATCCATCATCTATTATAACCTCCTCTCTGTCTGTTTCCATCATCTATTATAAACTCCTGTCTTTCTGTTTCCACCATCTATTATAAACTCCTGTCTGTCTGTTTCCATCATCTATTATAAACTCCTGTCTGTCTGTTTCCATCACCTATTATAAACTCCTGTCTGTCTGTTTCCACCATCTATTATAAACTCCTGTCAGTCTGTTTCCATAATCTATTATAAACTCCTGTCTGTCTGTTTCCTTTATCTATTATAACCTCCTGTCTGTCTGTTTCCGTCATCTATTATAACCTCCTGTCTGTCTGTTTCCACCATCTTTTATAAACTCCTGTCTGTCTGTTTCCACCATCTATTATAAACTCATGTCTGTCTGTTTCCATCATCTATTATAAACTCCTGTCTGTCTGTTTCCATCATCTATTATAAACTCCTGTCTGTCTGTTTCCATCATCTATTATAACCTCCTGTCTGTCTGTTTCCATCATCTATTATAAACTCCTGTCTGTCTGTTTCCACCATCTATTATAAACTCCTGTCTGTCTGTTTCCACCATCTATAATAAACTCCTGTCTGTCTGTTTCCATCATCTAAAATAAACTCCTGTCTGGCTGTTTCCATCATCTATTATAAACTCCTGTCTGTCTGTTTCCATCATCTATTATAAACTCCTGTCTGTCTGTTTCCATAATCTATTATATACTCCTGTCTGTCTGTCTCCATCATCTATTATAAACTCCTGTCTGTCTTTTTCCATCATCTATTATAACCTCCTGTCTGTCTGTTTCCACCATCTATTATAAACTCCTGTTTGTCTGTTTCCATCAGCTATTATAACCTCCTGTCTGTCTGTTTCCATCATCTATTATAAACTCCTGTCTGTCTGTTTCCATCATCTATTATAACCTCCTGTCTGTCTGTTTCCACTATATATTATAACCTCCTGTCTGTCTGTTTCCATCATCTATTATAAACTCCTGTCTGTCTGTTTCCATCATCTATTATAAACTCCTGTCTGTCTGTTTCCATCATCTATTATATACTCCTGTCTGTCTGTCTCCATCATCTATTATAAACTCCTGTCTGTCTGTTTCCATCATCTATTATAACCTCCTGTCTGTCTGTTTCCACCATCTATTATAAACTCCTGTTTGTCTGTTTCCATCAGCTATTATAACCTCCTGTCTGTCTGTTTCCATCATCTATTATAAACTCCTGTCTGTCTGTTTCCATCATCTATTATAACCTCCTGTCTGTCTGTTTCCACCATCTATTATAAACTCATGTCTGTCTGTTTCCATCATCTATTATAAACTCCTGTCTGTCTGTTTCCACCATCTATTATAAACTCCTGTCTGTCTGTTTCCATCATCTATTATAACCTCCTGTCTGTCTGTTTCCACCATCTTTTATAAACTCCTGTCTGTCTGTTTCCACCATCTATTGTCTGTCTGTTTCCATCATCTATTATAAACTCCTGTCTGTCTGTTTCCATCATCTATTATAAACTGCTGTCTGTCTGTTTCCATCATCTATTGTAACCTCCTGTCTGTCTGTTTCCATCATCTATTATAAACTCCTGACTGTCTGTTTCCAACATCTATTATAAACTCCTGTCTGTCTGTTTCCATCATCTATTATAAACTCCTGTCTGTCTGTTTCCATCATCTATTATAAACTCCTGTCTGTCTGTTTCCATCATCTATTATAAACTCCTGTCTGTCTGTTTCCATCATCTATTATAAATGCCTGTCTGTTTGTTTCCATCTTCTATTATAAACTCCTGTCTGTCTGTTTCCATCATCTATTATAACCTCCTGTCTGTCTGTTTCCACCATCTATTATAAAGTCCTGTCTGTCTGTTTCCATCATCTATTATAACCTTCTGTCTGTCTGTTTCCATCATCTATTATAAACTCCTGTCTGTCTGTTTCCATCATCTATTATAACCTCCTGTCTGTCTGTTTCCACCATCTATTATAACCTCCTGTCTGTCTGTTTCCATCATCTATTATAAACTCCTGTCTGTCTGTTTCCATCATCTATTATGAACTCCTGTCTGTCTGTATCCATCATCTATTATAACCTCCTCTCTGTCTGTTTCCATCATCTATTATAAACTCCTGTCTTTCTGTTTCCACCATCTATTATAAACTCCTGTCTGTCTGTTTCCATCATCTATTATAAACTCCTGTCTGTCTGTTTCCATCACCTATTATAAACTCCTGTCTGTCTGTTTCCACCATCTATTATAAACTCCTGTCAGTCTGTTTCCATAATCTATTATAAACTCCTGTCTGTCTGTTTCCTTTATCTATTATAACCTCCTGTCTGTCTGTTTCCGTCATCTATTATAACCTCCTGTCTGTCTGTTTCATCATCTATTATAAACTCCTGTCTGTCTGTTTCCACCATCTATTATAAACTCCTGTCTGTCTGTTTCCATCATCTATTATAAACTCCTGTCTGTCTGTTTCCATCATCTATTATAAACTCCTGTCTGTCTGTTTCCATCATCTATTATAAACTCCTGTCTGTCTGTTTCCATCATCTATTATAAACTCCTGTCTGTCTGTTTCCATCATCTATTATAACCTCCTGTCTGTCTGTCTGCTCCACCATCTATTATAACCTCCTGTCTGTCTGTTTCCATCATCTATTATAAACTCCTGTCTGTCTGTTTCCACCATCTATTATAAACTCCTGTCTGTCTGTTTCCACCATCTATTATAAAGTCCTGTCTGTCTGTTTCCATCATCTATTATAACTTCCTGTCTGTCTGTTTCCATCATCTATTATAACCTCCTGTCTGTCTGTTTCCATCATCTATTATAACCTCCTGTCTGTCTGTTTCCACCATCTATTATAACCTCCTGTCTGTCTGTTTCCATCATCTATTATAAACTCCTGTCTGTCTGTTTCCATCATCTATTATGAACTCCTGTCTGTCTGTTTCCATCATCTATTATAACCTCCTCTCTGTCTGTTTCCATCATCTATTATAAACTCCTGTCTTTCTGTTTCCACCATCTATTATAAACTCCTGTCTGTCTGTTTCCATCATCTATTATAAACTCCTGTCTGTCTGTTTCCATCACCTATTATAAACTCCTGTCTGTCTGTTTCCACCATCTATTATAAACTCCTGTCAGTCTGTTTCCATCATCTATTATAAACTCCTGTCTGTCTGTTTCCTTTATCTATTATAACCTCCTGTCTGTCTGTTTCCATCATCTATTATAACCTCCTGTCTGTCTGTTTCCATCATCTATTATAACCTCCTGTCTGTCTGTTTCCACCATCTATTATAACCTAATGTCTGTCTGTTTCCACCATCTATTATAAACTCCTGTCTGTCTGTTTCCATCATCTATTATAAACTCCTCTCTGTCTGTTTCCATCATCTATTATAACCTCCTGTCTGTCTGTTTCCATCATCTATTATAAACTCCTGTCTGTCTGTTTCCATCATCTATTATAAACTCCTGTCTGTCTGTTTCCATCATCTATTATAAACTCCTGTCTGTCTGTTTCCACCATCTATTATAAACTCCTGTCAGTCTGTTTCCATAATCTATTATAAACTCCTGTCTGTCTGTTTCCTTTATCTATTATAACCTCCTGTCTGTCTGTTTCCGTCATCTATTATAACCTCCTGTCTGTCTGTTTCCATCATCTATTATAAACTCCTGTCTGTCTGTTTCCACCATCTATTATAAACTCCTGTCTGTCTGTTTCCATCATCTATTATAAACTCCTGTCTGTTTGTTTCCATCATCTATTATAAACTCCTGTCTGTCTGTTTCCATCATCTATTATAAACTCCTGTCTGTCTGTTTCCATCATCTATTATAAACTCCTGTCTGTCTGTTTCCATCATCTATTATAACCTCCTGTCTGTCTGTCTGTCCACCATCTATTATAACCTCCTGTCTGTCTGTTTCCATCATCTATTATAAACTCCTGTCTGTCTGTTTCCACCATCTATTATAAACTCCTGTCTGTCTGTTTCCACCATCTATTATAAACTCCTGTCTGTCTGTTTCCATCATCTATTATAACCTCCTGTCTGTCTGTTTCCATCATCTATTATAAACTCCTGTCTGTCTGTTTCCATCATCTATTATAACCTCCTGTCTGTCTGTTTCCACCATCTATTATAACCTCCTGTCTGTCTGTTTCCATCATCTATTATAAACTCCTGTCTGTCTGTTTCCATCATCTATTATGAACTCCTGTCTGTCTGTTTCCATCATCTATTATAACCTCCTCTCTGTCTGTTTCCATCATCTATTATAAACTCCTGTCTTTCTGTTTCCACCATCTATTATAAACTCCTGTCTGTCTGTTTCCATCATCTATTATAAACTCCTGTCTGTCTGTTTCCATCACCTATTATAAACTCCTGTCTGTCTGTTTCCACCATCTATTATAAACTCCTGTCAGTCTGTTTCCATCATCTATTATAAACTCCTGTCTGTCTGTTTCCTTTATCTATTATAACCTCCTGTCTGTCTGTTTCCATCATCTATTATAACCTCCTGTCTGTCTGTTTCCATCATCTATTATAACCTCCTGTCTGTCTGTTTCCACCATCTATTATAACCTAATGTCTGTCTGTTTCCACCATCTATTATAAACTCCTGTCTGTCTGTTTCCATCATCTATTATAAACTCCTCTCTGTCTGTTTCCATCATCTATTATAACCTCCTGTCTGTCTGTTTCCATCATCTATTATAAACTCCTGTCTGTCGGTTTCCATCATCTATTATAACCTCCTGTCTGTCTGTTTCCATCATCTATTATAAACTCCTGTCTGTCTGTTTCCACCATCTATTATAAACTCCTGTCTGTCTGTTTCCATCATCTATTATAACCTCCTGTCTGTCTGTTTCCATCATCTATTATAAACTCCTGTCTGTCTGTTTCCATCATCTATTATGAACTCCTGTCTGTCTGTTTCCATCATCTATTATAAACTCCTGTCTGTCTGTTTCCATCATCTATTATAAACTCCTGTCTGTCTGTTTCCATCATCTATTATAAACTCCTGTCTGTCTGTTTCCATCATCTATTATAAACTCCTGTCTGTCTGTTTCCATCACCTATTATAAACTCCTGTCTGTCTGTTTCCACCATCTATTATAAACTCCTGTCAGTCTGTTTCCATCATCTATTATAAACTCCTGTCTGTCTGTTTCCTTTATCTATTATAACCTCCTGTCTGTCTGTTTCCATCATCTATTATAACCTCCTGTCTGTCTGTTTCCATCATCTATTATAACCTCCTGTCTGTCTGTTTCCACCATCTATTATAACCTCATGTCTGTCTGTTTCCATCATCTATTATAAACTCCTGTCTGTCTGCTCCACCATCTATTATAACCTCCTGTCTGTCTGTTTCCATCATCTATTATAACCTCCTGTCTGTCTGTTTCCATCACCTATTATAAACTCCTGTCTGTCTGTTTCCACCATCTATTATAAACTCCTGTCAGTCTGTTTCCATCATCTATTATAAACTCCTGTCTGTCTGTTTCCTTTATCTATTATAACCTCCTGTCTGTCTGTTTCCATCATCTATTATAACCTCCTGTCTGTCTGTTTCCATCATCTATTATAACCTCCTGTCTGTCTGTTTCCACCATCTATTATAACCTCATGTCTGTCTGTTTCCATCATCTATTATAAACTCCTGTCTGTCTGCTCCACCATCTATTATAACCTCCTGTCTGTCTGTTTCCATCATCTATTATAACCTCCTGTCTGTCTGTTTCCATCATCTATTATAAACTCCTGTCTGTCTGTTTCCATTATCTATTATAAACTCCTGTCTGTCTGTTTCCACCATCTATTATAACCTCCTGTCTGTCTGTTTCCACCATCTATTATAAACTCCTGTCTGTCTGTTTCCATCATCTATTATAAACTCCTCTCTGTCTGTTTCCATCATCTATTATAACCTCCTGTCTGTCTGTTTCCATCATCTATTATAAACTCCTGTCTGTCTGTTTCCATCATCTATTATAACCTCCTGTCTGTCTGTTTCCATCATCTATTATAAACTCCTGTCTGTCTGTTTCCACCATCTATTATAAACTCCTGTCTGTCTGTTTCCATCATCTATTATAAACTCCTGTCTGTCTGTTTCCATCATCTATTATAAACTCCTGTCTGTCTGTTTCCATCATCTATTATAAACTCCTGTCTGTCTGTTTCCATCATCTATTATAAACTCCTGTCTGTCTGTTTCCATCATCTATTATAACCTCCTATCTGTCTGTTTCCACAATCTATCATAAACTCCTGTCTGTCTGTTTCCATCATCTATTATAACCTCCTGTCTGTCTGTTTCCATCATCTATTATAAACTCCTGTCTGTCTGTTTCCATCATCTATTATAACCTCCTGTCTGTCTGTTTCCACCATCTATTATAACCTCCTGTCTGTCTGTTTCCATCATCTATTATAAACTCCTGTCTGTCTGTTTCCATCATCTATTATAAACTCCTGTCTGTCTGTTTCCATCATCTATTATAACCTCCTGTCTGTCTGTTTCCATCATCTATTATAAACTCCTGTCTGTCTGTTTCCATCATCTATTATAAACTCCTGTCTGTCTGTTTCCATCATCTATTATAACCTCCTGTCTGTCTGTTTCCATCATCTATTATAAACTCCTGTCTGTCTGTTTCCACCATCTATTATAACCTCCTGTCTGTCTGTTTCCACCATCTATTATAAACTCCTGTATGTCTGTTTCCATCATCTATTATAAACTCCTGTCTGTCTGTTTCAATCATCTATTATATCCTCCTGTCTGTCTGTTTCCATCATCTATTATAAACTCCTGTCTGTCTGTTTCCACCATCTATTATAAACTCCTGTTTGTCTGTTTCCATCATCTATTATAACCTCCTGTCTGTCTGTTTCCGCCATCTATTATAACCTCCTGTCTGTCTGTTTCCATCATCTATTATAAACTCCTGTCTGTCTGTTTCCATCATCTATTATAAACTCCTGTCTGTCTGTTTCCACCATCTATTATAAAGTCCTGTCTGTCTGTTTCCATCATCTATTATAACCTCCTGTCTGTCTGTTTCCATCATCTATTATAAACTCCTGTCTGTCTGTTTCCATCATCTATTATAACCTCCTGTCTGTCTGTTTCCACCATCTATTATAAACTCATGTCTTTCTGTTTCCATCATCTATTATAAACTCCTGTCTGTCTGTTTCCACCATCTATTATAAACTCCTGTCTGTCTGTTTCCATCATCTATTATAACCTCCTGTCTGTCTGTTTCCACCATCTTTTATAAACTCCTGTCTGTCTGTTTCCACCATCTATTATAAACTCATGTCTGTCTGGTTCCATCATCTATTATAAACTCCTGTCTGTCTGTTTCCATCATCTATTATAAACTCCTGTCTGTCTGTTTCCATCATCTATTATAACCTCCTGTCTGTCTGTTTCCATCATCTATTATAAACTCCTGACTGTCTGTTTCAACATCTATTATAAACTCCTGTCTGTCTGTTTCCATCATCTATTATAAACTCCTGTCTGTCTGTTTCCATCATCTATTATAAACTCCTGTCTGTCTGTTTCCATCATCTATTATAAACTCCTGTCTGTCTGTTTCCATCATCTATTATAAATGCCTGTCTGTTTGTTTCCATCTTCTATTATAAACTCCTGTCTGTCTGTTTCCATCATCTATTATAACCTCCTGTCTGTCTGTTTCCACCATCTATTATAAAGTCCTGTCTGTCTGTTTCCATCATCTATTATAACCTCCTGTCTGTCTGTTTCCATCATCTATTATAAACTCCTGTCTGTCTGTTTCCATCATCTATTATAACCTCCTGTCTGTCTGTTTCCACCATCTATTATAACCTCCTGTCTGTCTGTTTCCATCATCTATTATAAACTCCTGTCTGTCTGCTCCACCATCTATTATAACCTCCTGTCTGTCTGTTTCCATCATCTATTATAACCTCCTGTCTGTCTGTTTCCATTATCTATTATATACTCCTGTCTGTCTGTTTCCATCATCTATTATAAACTCCTGTCTGTCTGTTTCCATTATCTATTATAAACTCCTGTCTGTCTGTTTCCACCATCTATTATAACCTCCTGTCTGTCTGTTTCCATCATCTATTATAAACTCCTGTCTGTCTGTTTCCACCATCTATTATAAACTCCTGTCTGTCTGTTTCCATCATCTATTATAAACTCCTGTCTGTCTGTTTCCATCATCTATTATAACCTCCTGTCTGTCTGTTTCCACCATCTATTATACACTCCTGTCTGTCTGTTTCCATCATCTATTATAACCTCCTGTCTGTCTGTTTCCATCAACTATTATAAACTCCTGTCTGTCTGTTTCCACCATCTATAATAACCTCCTGTCTGTCTGTTTCCATCATCTATTATAACCTCCTGTCTGTCTGTTTCACCATCTATTATAAACTCATGTCTGTCTGTTTCCATCATCTATTATAAACTCCTGTCTGTCTGTTTCCACCATCTATTATAAACTCCTGTCTGTCTGTTTCCATCATCTATTATAACCTCCTGTCTGTCTGTTTCCACCATCTTTTATAAACTCCTGTCTGTCTGTTTCCACCATCTATTATAAACTCCTGTCTGTCTGTTTCCTTTATCTATTATAACCTCCTGTCTGTCTGTTTCCATCATCTATTATAAACTCCTGTCTGTCTGTTTCCATCATCTATTATAACCTCCTGTCTGTCTGTTTCCATCATCTATTATAAACTCCTGTCTGTCTGTTTCCACCATCTATTATAAACTCCTGTCTGTCTGTTTCCACCATCTATTATAAACTCCTGTCTGTCTGTTTCCACCATCTATAATAAACTCCTGTCTGTCTGTTTCCATCATCTAAAATAAACTCCTGTCTGGCTGTTTCCATCATCTATTATAACCTCCTGTCTGTCTGTTTCCACCATCTATTATAAACTCATGTCTGTCTGTTTCCATCATCTATTATAAACTCCTGTCTGTCTGTTTCCACCATCTATTATAAACTCCTGTCTGTCTGTTTCCATCATCTATTATAACCTCCTGTCTGTCTGTTTCCACCATCTTTTATAAACTCCTGTCTGTCTGTTTCCACCATCTATTATAAACTCCTGTCTGTCTGTTTCCTTTATCTATTATAACCTCCTGTCTGTCTGTTTCCATCATCTATTATAAACTCCTGTCTGTCTGTTTCCATCATCTATTATAACCTCCTGTCTGTCTGTTTCCATCATCTATTATAAACTCCTGTCTGTCTGTTTCCACCATCTATTATAAACTCCTGTCTGTCTGTTTCCACCATCTATTATAAACTCCTGTCTGTCTGTTTCCACCATCTATAATAAACTCCTGTCTGTCTGTTTCCATCATCTAAAATAAACTCCTGTCTGGCTGTTTCCATCATCTATTATAAACTCCTGTCTGTCTGTTTCCATCATCTATTATAAACTCCTGTCTGTCTGTTTCCACCATCTATTATAACCTCCTGTCTGTCTGTTTCCATCATCTATTATAAACTCCTGTCTGTCTGTTTCCATCATCTATTATAAACTCCTGTCTGTCTGTTTCCATCATCTATTATAACCTCCTGTCTGTCTGTTTCCATCATCTATTATAAACTCCTGTCTGTCTGTTTCCATCATCTATTATAAACTCCTGTCTGTCTGTTTCCATCATCTATTATAACCTCCTGTCTGTCTGTTTCCATCATCTATTATAAACTCCTGTCTGTCTGTTTCCACCATCTATTATAACCTCCTGTCTGTCTGTTTCCACCATCTATTATAAACTCCTGTATGTCTGTTTCCATCATCTATTATAAACTCCTGTCTGTCTGTTTCAATCATCTATTATATCCTCCTGTCTGTCTGTTTCCATCATCTATTATAAACTCCTGTCTGTCTGTTTCCACCATCTATTATAAACTCCTGTTTGTCTGTTTCCATCATCTATTATAACCTCCTGTCTGTCTGTTTCCGCCATCTATTATAACCTCCTGTCTGTCTGTTTCCATCATCTATTATAAACTCCTGTCTGTCTGTTTCCATCATCTATTATAAACTCCTGTCTGTCTGTTTCCATCATCTATTATAACCTCCTGTCTGTCTGTTTCCACCATCTATTATAAACTCCTGTCTGTCTGTTTCCACCATATATTATAACCTCCTGTCTGTCTGTTTCCACCATCTATTATAAACTCCTGTCTGTCTGTTTCCACCATCTATTATAAACTCCTGTCTGTCTGTTTCCACCATCTATTATAACCTCCTGTCTGTCTGTTTCCATCATCTATTATAACATCCTGTCTGTCTGTTTCCATCATCTATTATAAACTCCTGTCTGTCTGCTCCACCATCTATTATAACCTCCTGTCTGTCTGTTTCCATCATCTATTATAACCTCCTGTCTGTCTGTTTCCATCATCTATTATAAACTCCTGTCTGTCTGTTTCCATCATCTATTATAAACTCCTGTCTGTCTGTTTCCATTATCTATTATAAACTCCTGTCTGTCTGTTTCCACCATCTATTATAACCTCCTGTCTGTCTGTTTCTATCATCTATTATAAACTCCTGTCTGTCTGTTTCCACCATCTATTATAAACTCCTGTCTGTCTGTTTCCATCATCTATTATAAACTCCTGTCTGTCTGTTTCCATCATCTATTATAACCTCCTGTCTGTCTGTTTCCACCATCTATTATACACTCCTGTCTGTCTGTTTCCATCATCTATTATAACCTCCTGTCTGTCTGTTTCCATCAACTATTATAAACTCCTGTCTGTCTGTTTCCATCATCTATTATAAACTCCTGTCTGTCTGTTTCCATCATCTATTATAAACTCCTGTCTGTCTGTTTCCACCATCTATTATATATTCCTGTCTGTCTGTTTCCATCATCTATTATAACCTCCTGTCTGTCTGTTTCCATCATCTATTATAAACTCCTGTCTGTCTGTTTCCACCATCTATTATAAACTCCTGTCTCTCTGTTTCCACCATCTATTATAAACTCCTGTCTGTCTGTTTCCACCATCTATTATAAACTCCTGTCTGTCTGTTTCCATCATCTATTATAAACTCCTGTCTGTCTGTTTCCATCATCTATTATAACTTCCTGTCTGTCTGTTTCCATCATCTATTATAAACTCCTGTCTGTCTGTTTCCACCATCTATTATAAACTCCTGTCTGTCTGTTTCCACCATCTATTATAAAGTCCTGTCTGTCTGTTTCCATCATCTATTATAACCTCCTGTCTGTCTGTTTCCATCATCTATTATAAACTCCTGTCTGTCTGTTTCCATCATCTATTATAACCTCCTGTCTGTCTGTTTCCACCATCTATTATAAACTCATGTCTTTCTGTTTCCATCATCTATTATAAACTCCTGTCTGTCTGTTTCCACCATCTATTATAAACTCCTGTCTGTCTGTTTCCATCATCTATTATAACCTCCTGTCTGTCTGTTTCCACCATCTTTTATAAACTCCTGTCTGTCTGTTTCCACCATCTATTATAAACTCATGTCTGTCTGGTTCCATCATCTATTATAAACTCCTGTCTGTCTGTTTCCATCATCTATTATAAACTCCTGTCTGTCTGTTTCCATCATCTATTATAACCTCCTGTCTGTCTGTTTCCATCATCTATTATAAACTCCTGACTGTCTGTTTCCAACATCTATTATAAACTCCTGTCTGTCTGTTTCCATCATCTATTATAAACTCCTGTCTGTCTGTTTCCATCATCTGTTATAAACTCCTGTCTGTCTGTTTCCATCATCTATTATAAACTCCTGTCTGTCTGTTTCCATCATCTATTATAAACGCCTGTCTGTTTGTTTCCATCTTCTATTATAAACTCCTGTCTGTCTGTTTCCATCATCTATTATAACCTCCTGTCTGTCTGTTTCCACCATCTATTATAAACTCCTGTCTGTCTGTTTCCATCATCTATTATAACCTCCTGTCTGTCTGTTTCCATCATCTATTATAAACTCCTGTCTGTCTGTTTCCATCATCTATTATAACCTCCTGTCTGTCTGTTTCCACCATCTATTATAACCTCCTGTCTGTCTGTTTCCATCATCTATTATAAACTCCTGTCTGTCTGCTCCACCATCTTTTATAACCTCCTGTCTGTCTGTTTCCATCATCTATTATAACCTCCTGTCTGTCTGTTTCCATTATCTATTATAAACTCCTGTCTGTCTGTTTCCATCATCTATTATAAACTCCTGTCTGTCTGTTTCCATTATCTATTATAAACTCCTGTCTGTCTGTTTCCATCATCTATTATAACCTCCTGTCTGTCTGTTTCCATCATCTATTATAAACTCCTGTCTGTCTGTTTCCACCATCTATTATAAACTCCTGTCTGTCTGTTTCCATCATCTATTATAAACTCCTGTCTGTCTGTTTCCATCATCTATTATAACCTCCTGTCTGTCTGTTTCCACCATCTATTATAAACTCCTGTCTGTCTGTTTCCATCATCTATTATAACCTCCTGTCTGTCTGTTTCCATCATCTATTATAAACTCCTGTCTGTCTGTTTCCACCATCTATTATAACCTCCTGTCTGTCTGTTTCCATCATCTATTATAACCTCCTGTCTGTCTGTTTCCACCATCTATTATAAACTCCTGTCTGTCTGTTTCCATCATCTATTATAAACTCCTGTCTGTCTGTTTCCACCATCTATTATAAACTCCTGTCTGTCTGTTTCCATCATCTATTATAACCTCCTGTCTGTCTGTTTCCACCATCTTTTATAAACTCCTGTCTGTCTGTTTCCACCATCTATTATAAACTCCTGTCTGTCTGTTTCCTTTATCTATTATAACCTCCTGTCTGTCTGTTTCCATCATCTATTATAAACTCCTGTCTGTCTGTTTCCATCATCTATTATAACCTCCTGTCTGTCTGTTTCCATCATCTATTATAAACTCCTGTCTGTCTGTTTCCACCATCTATTATAAACTCCTGTCTGTCTGTTTCCACCATCTATAATAAACTCCTGTCTGTCTGTTTCCATCATCTATTATAAACTCCTGTCTGTCTGTTTCCATCATCTATTATAAACTCCTGTCTGTCTGTTTCCATCATCTATTATAAACTCCTGTCTGTCTGTTTCCATCATCTATTATATACTCCTGTCTGTCTGTCTCCATCATCTATTATAAACTCCTGTCTGTCTGTTTCCATCATCTATTATAACCTCCTGTCTGTCTGTTTCCACCATCTATTATAAACTCCTGTTTGTCTGTTTCCATCATCTATTATAACCTCCTGTCTGTCTGTTTCCATCATCTATTATAAACTCCTGTCTGTCTGTTTCCATCATCTATTATAACCTCCTGTCTGTCTGTTTCCACTATATATTATAACCTTCTGTCTGTCTGTTTCTATCATCTATTATAAACTCCTGTCTGTCTGTTTCCATCATCTATTATAAACTCCTGTCTGTCTGTTTCCATCATCTATTATATACTCCTGTCTGTCTGTCTCCATCATCTATTATAAACTCCTGTCTGTCTGTTTCCATCATCGATTATAACCTCCTGTCTGTCTGTTTCCACCATCTATTATAAACTCCTGTTTGTCTGTTTCCATCAGCTATTATAACCTCCTGTCTGTCTGTTTCCATCATCTATTATAAACTCCTGTCTGTCTGTTTCCATCATCTATTATAACCTCCTGTCTGTCTGTTTCACCATCTATTATAAACTCATGTCTGTTTGTTTCCATCATCTATTATAAACTCCTGTCTGTCTGTTTCCACCATCTATTATAAACTCCTGTCTGTCTGTTTCCATCATCTATTATAACCTCCTGTCTGTCTGTTTCCACCATCTTTTATAAACTCCTGTCTGTCTGTTTCCACCATCTATTATAAACTCCTGTCTGTCTGTTTCCATCATCTATTATAAACTCCTGTCTGTCTGTTTCCATCATCTATTATAAACTCCTGTCTGTCTGTTTCCATCATCTATTATAACCTCCTGTCTGTCTGTTTCCATCATCTATTATAAACTCCTGACTGTCTGTTTCCAACATCTATTATAAACTCCTGTCTGTCTGTTTCCATCATCTATTATAAACTCCTGTCTGTCTGTTTCCATCATCTATTATAAACTCCTGTCTGTCTGTTTCCATCATCTATTATAAACTCCTGTCTGTCTGTTTCCATCATCTATTATAAATGCCTGTCTGTTTGTTTCCATCATCTATTATAAACTCCTGTCTGTCTGTTTCCATCATCTATTATAACCTCCTGTCTGTCTGTTTCCACCATCTATTATAAAGTCCTGTCTGTCTGTTTCCATCATCTATTATAACCTCCTGTCTGTCTGTTTCCATCATCTATTATAAACTCCTGTCTGTCTGTTTCCATAATCTATCATAACCTCCTGTCTGTCTGTTTCCACCATCTATTATAACCTCCTGTCTGTCTGTTTCCATCATCTATTATAAACTCCTGTCTGTCTGTTTCCATCATCTATTATGAACTCCTGTCTGTCTGTATCTATCATCTATTATAACCTCCTCTCTGTCTGTTTCCATCATCTATTATAAACTCCTGTCTTTCTGTTTCCACCATATATTATAAACTCCTGTCTGTCTGTTTCCATCACCTATTATAAACTCCTGTCTGTCTGTTTCCACCATCTATTATAAACTCCTGTCTGTCTGTTTCCATCATCTATTATAAACTCCTGTCTGTCTGTTTCCACCATCTATTATAAACTCCTGTCTGTCTGTTTCCATCATCTATTATAAACTCCTGTCTGTCTGTTTCCATCATCTATTATAAACTCCTGTCTGTCTGTTTCCATCATCTATTATAAACTCCTGTCTGTCTGTTTCCATCATCTATTATAAACTCCTGTCTGTCTGTTTCCATCATCTATTATAACCTCCTGTCTGTCTGCTCCACCATCTATTATAACCTCCTGTCTGTCTGTTTCCATCATCTATTATAAACTCCTGTCTGTCTGTTTCCACCATCTATTATAAACTCCTGTCTGTCTGTTTCCACCATCTATTATAAACTCCTGTCTGTCTGTTTCCATCATCTATTATAACCTCCTGTCTGTCTGTTTCCATCATCTATTATAAACTCCTGTCTGTCTGTTTCCATCATCTATTATAACCTCCTGTCTGTCTGTTTCCACCATCTATTATAACCTCCTGTCTGTCTGTTTCCATCATCTATTATAAACTCCTGTCTGTCTGTTTCCATCATCTATTATGAACTCCTGTCTGTCTGTTTCCATCATCTATTATAACCTCCTCTCTGTCTGTTTCCATCATCTATTATAAACTCCTGTCTTTCTGTTTCCACCATCTATTATAAACTCCTGTCTGTCTGTTTCCATCATCTATTATAAACTCCTGTCTGTCTGTTTCCATCATCTATTATAAACTCCTGTCTGTCTGTTTCCACCATCTATTATAAACTCCTGTCAGTCTGTTTCCATCATCTATTATAAACTCCTGTCTGTCTGTTTCCTTTATCTATTATAACCTCCTGTCTGTCTGTTTCCATCATCTATTATAAACTCCTGTCTGTCTGTTTCCATCATCTATTATAACCTCCTGTCTGTCTGTTTCCACCATCTATTATAACCTAATGTCTGTCTGTTTCCACCATCTATTATAAACTCCTGTCTGTCTGTTTCCATCATCTATTATAAACTCCTCTCTGTCTGTTTCCATCATCTATTATAACCTCCTGTCTGTCTGTTTCCATCATCTATTATAAACTCCTGTCTGTCGGTTTCCATCATCTATTATAACCTCCTGTCTGTCTGTTTCCATCATCTATTATAAACTCCTGTCTGTCTGTTTCCACCATCTATTATAAACTCCTGTCTGTCTGTTTCCATCATCTATTATAACCTCCTGTCTGTCTGTTTCCATCATCTATTATAAACTCCTGTCTGTCTGTTTCCATCATCTATTATGAACTCCTGTCTGTCTGTTTCCATCATCTATTATAACCTCCTCTCTGTCTGTTTCCATCATCTATTATAAACTCCTGTCTTTCTGTTTCCACCATCTATTATAAACTCCTGTCTGTCTGTTTCCATCATCTATTATAAACTCCTGTCTGTCTGTTTCCATCATCTATTATAAACTCCTGTCTGTCTGTTTCCACCATCTATTATAAACTCCTGTCAGTCTGTTTCCATCATCTATTATAAACTCCTGTCTGTCTGTTTCCTTTATCTATTATAACCTCCTGTCTGTCTGTTTCCATCATCTATTATAACCTCCTGTCTGTCTGTTTCCATCATCTATTATAACCTCCTGTCTGTCTGTTTCCACCATCTATTATAACCTCATGTCTGTCTGTTTCCATCATCTATTATAAACTCCTGTCTGTCTGCTCCACCATCTATTATAACCTCCTGTCTGTCTGTTTCCATCATCTATTATAACCTCCTGTCTGTCTGTTTCCATCATCTATTATAAACTCCTGTCTGTCTGTTTCCATCATCTATTATAAACTCCTGTCTGTCTGTTTCCATTATCTATTATAAACTCCTGTCTGTCTGTTTCCACCATCTATTATAACCTCCTGTCTGTCTGTTTCCACCATCTATTATAAACTCCTGTCTGTCTGTTTCCATCATCTATTATAAACTCCTCTCTGTCTGTTTCCATCATCTATTATAACCTCCTGTCTGTCTGTTTCCATCATCTATTATAAACTCCTGTCTGTCTGTTTCCATCATCTATTATAACCTCCTGTCTGTCTGTTTCCATCATCTATTATAAACTCCTGTCTGTCTGTTTCCACCATCTATTATAAACTCCTGTCTGTCTGTTTCCATCATCTATTATAAACTCCTGTCTGTCTGTTTCCATCATCTATTATAAACTCCTGTCTGTCTGTTTCCATCATCTATTATAAACTCCTGTCTGTCTGTTTCCATCATCTATTATAAACTCCTGTCTGTCTGTTTCCATCATCTATTATAACCTCCTGTCTGTCTGTTTCCACCATCTATTATAAACTCCTGTCTGTCTGTTTCCATCATCTATTATAACCTCCTGTCTGTCTGTTTCCATCATCTATTATAAACTCCTGTCTGTCTGTTTCCATCATCTATTATAACCTCCTGTCTGTCTGTTTCCACCATCTATTATAACCTCCTGTCTGTCTGTTTCCATCATCTATTATAAACTCCTGTCTGTCTGTTTCCATCATCTATTATAAACTCCTGTCTGTCTGTTTCCATCATCTATTATAACCTCCTGTCTGTCTGTTTCCATCATCTATTATAAACTCCTGTCTGTCTGTTTCCATCATCTATTATAAACTCCTGTCTGTCTGTTTCCATCATCTATTATAAACTCCTGTCTGTCTGTTTCCATCATCTATTATAAACTCCTGTCTGTCTGTTTCCACCATCTATTATAACCTCCTGTCTGTCTGTTTCCACCATCTATTATAAACTCCTGTCTGTCTGTTTCCATCATCTATTATAAACTCCTGTCTGTCTGTTTCAATCATCTATTATATCCTCCTGTCTGTCTGTTTCCATCATCTATTATAAACTCCTGTCTGTCTGTTTCCACCATCTATTATAAACTCCTGTTTGTCTGTTTCCATCATCTATTATAACCTCCTGTCTGTCTGTTTCCGCCATCTATTATAACCTCCTGTCTGTCTGTTTCCATCATCTATTATAAACTCCTGTCTGTCTGTTTCCATCATCTATTATAAACTCCTGTCTGTCTGTTTCCATCATCTATTATAACCTCCTGTCTGTCTGTTTCCACCATCTATTATAAACTCCTGTCTGTCTGTTTCCACCATCTATTATAACCTCCTGTCTGTCTGTTTCCACCATCTATTATAAACTCCTGTCTGTCTGTTTCCACCATCTATTATAAACTCCTGTCTGTCTGTTTCCACCATCTATTATAAACTCCTGTCTGTCTGTTTCCATCATCTATTATAACATCCTGTCTGTCTGTTTCCATCATCTATTATAAACTCCTGTCTGTCTGCTCCACCATCTATTATAACCTCCTGTCTGTCTGTTTCCATCATCTATTATAACCTCCTGTCTGTCTGTTTCCATCATCTATTATAAACTCCTGTCTGTCTGTTTCCACCATCTATTATAAACTCCTGTCTGTCTGTTTCCATCATCTATTATAAACTCCTGTCTGTCTGTTTCCATCATCTATTATAACCTCCTGTCTGTCTGTTTCCACCATCTATTATACACTCCTGTCTGTCTGTTTCCATCATCTATTATAACCTCCTGTCTGTCTGTTTCCATCAACTATTATAAACTCCTGTCTGTCTGTTTCCATCATCTATTATAAACTCCTGTCTGTCTGTTTCCATCATCTATTATAAACTCCTGTCTGTCTGTTTCCACCATCTATTATATACTCCTGTCTGTCTGTTTCCATCATCTATTATAACCTCCTGTCTGTCTGTTTCCATCATCTATTATAAACTCCTGTCTGTCTGTTTCCACCATCTATTATAAACTCCTGTCTCTCTGTTTCCACCATCTATTATAAACTCCTGTCTGTCTGTTTCCACCATCTATTATAAACTCCTGTCTGTCTGTTTCCATCATCTATTATAAACTCCTGTCTGTCTGTTTCCATCATCTATTATAACCTCCTGTCTGTCTGTTTCCATCATCTATTATAAACTCCTGTCTGTCTGTTTCCACCATCTATTATAAACTCCTGTCTGTCTGTTTCCATCATCTATTATAACCTCCTGTCTGTCTGTTTCCATCATCTATTATAAACTCCTGTCTGTCTGTTTCCATCATCTATTATAACCTCCTGTCTGTCTGTTTCCACCATCTATTATAAACTCCTGTCTGTCTGTTTCCATCATCTATTATAAACTCCTGTCTGTCTGTTTCCACCATCTATTATAAACTCCTGTCTGTCTGTTTCCATCATCTATTATAACCTCCTGTCTGTCTGTTTCCACCATCTTTTATAAACTCCTGTCTGTCTGTTTCCACCATCTATTATAAACTCCTGTCTGTCTGTTTCCATCATCTATTATAAACTCCTGTCTGTCTGTTTCCATCATCTATTATAAACTCCTGTCTGTCTGTTTCCATCATCTATTATAACCTCCTGTCTGTCTGTTTCCATCATCTATTATAAACTCCTGTCTGTCTGTTTCCAACATCTATTATAAACTCCTGTCTGTCTGTTTCCATCATCTATTATAAACTCCTGTCTGTCTGTTTCCATCATCTATTATAAACTCCTGTCTGTCTGTTTCCATCATCTATTATAAACTCCTGTCTGTCTGTTTCCATCATCTATTATAAATGCCTGTCTGTTTGTTTCCATCTTCTATTATAAACTCCTGTCTGTCTGTTTCCATCATCTATTATAACCTCCTGTCTGTCTGTTTCCACCATCTATTATAAAGTCCTGTCTGTCTGTTTCCATCATCTATTATAACCTCCTGTCTGTCTGTTTCCATCATCTATTATAAACTCCTGTCTGTCTGTTTCCATCATCTATTATAACCTCCTGTCTGTCTGTTTCCACCATCTATTATAACCTCCTGTCTGTCTGTTTCCATCATCTATTATAAACTCCTGTCTGTCTGTTTCCATCATCTATTATGAACTCCTGTCTGTCTGTTTCCATCATCTATTATAACCTCCTCTCTGTCTGTTTCCATCATCTATTATAAACTCCTGTCTTTCTGTTTCCACCATCTATTATAAACTCCTGTCTGTCTGTTTCCATCATCTATTATAAACTCCTGTCTGTCTGTTTCCATCATCTATTATAAACTCATGTCTGTCTGTTTCCACCATCTATTATAAACTCCTGTCTGTCTGTTTCCATCATCTATTATAAACTCCTCTCTGTCTGTTTCCATCATCTATTATAACCTCCTGTCTGTCTGTTTCCATCATCTATTATAAACTCCTGTCTGTCTGTTTCCATCATCTATTATAACCTCCTGTCTGTCTGTTTCCATCATCTATTATAAACTCCTGTCTGTCTGTTTCCACCATCTATTATAAACTCCATTCTGTCTGTTTCCATCATCTATTATAAACTCCTGTCTGTCTGTTTCCATCATCTATTATAAACTCCTGTCTGTCTGTTTCCATCATCTATTATAAACTCCTGTCTGTCTGTTTCCATCATCTATTATAAACTCCTGTCTGTCTGTTTCCATCATCTATTATAACCTCCTGTCTGTCTGTTTCCACCATCTATTATAACCTCCTGTCTGTCTGTTTCCATCATCTATTATAAACTCCTGTCTGTCTGTTTCCACCATCTATTATAAACTCCTGTCTGTCTGTTTCCATCATCTATTATAAACTCCTGTCTGTCTGTTTCCATCATCTATTATAACCTCCTGTCTGTCTGTTTCCATCATCTATTATAAACTCCTGTCTGTCTGTTTCCATCATCTATTATAAACTCCTGTCTGTCTGTTTCCACCATCTATTATAACCTCCTGTCTGTCTGTTTCCATCATCTATTATAAACTCCTGTCTGTCTGTTTCCATCATCTATTATAAACTCCTGTCTGTCTGTTTCCTTTATCTATTATAACCTCCTGTCTGTCTGTTTCCATCATCTATTATAACCTCCTGTCTGTCTGTTTCCATCATCTATTATAACCTCCTGTCTGTCTGTTTCCACCATCTATTATAACCTCATGTCTGTCTGTTTCCACCATCTATTATAAACTCCTGTCTGTCTGTTTCCATCATCTATTATAAACTCCTCTCTGTCTGTTTCCATCATCTATTATAACCTCCTGTCTGTCTGTTTCCATCATCTATTATAAACTCCTGTCTGTCTGTTTCCATCATCTATTATAACCTCCTGTCTGTCTGTTTCCATCATCTATTATAAACTCCTGTCTGTCTGTTTCCACCATCTATTATAAACTCCTGTCTGTCTGTTTCCATCATCTATTATAACCTCCTGTCTGTCTGTTTCCATCATCTATTATAAACTCCTGTCTGTCTGTTTCCATCATCTATTATGAACTCCTGTCTGTCTGTTTCCATCATCTATTATAACCTCCTGTCTGTCTGTTTCCATCATCTATTATAAACTCCTGTCTGTCTGTTTCCACCATCTATTATAAACTCCTGTCTGTCTGTTTCCATCATCTATTATAAACTCCTGTCTGTCTGTTTCCATCATCTATTATAAACTCCTGTCTGTCTGTTTCCATCATCTATTATAAACTCCTGTCTGTCTGTTTCCATCATCTATTATAACCTCCTGTCTGTCTGTTTCCATCATCTATTATAAACTCCTGTCTGTCTGTTTCCATCATCTATTATAAACTCCTGTCTGTCTGTTTCCATCATCTATTATAAACTCCTGTCTGTCTGTTTCCATCATCTATTATAAACTCCTGTCTGTCTGTTTCCATCATCTATTATAAACTCCTGTCTGTCTGTTTCCATCATCTATTATAAACTCCTGTCTGTCTGTTTCCATCATCTATTATAAACTCCTGTCTGTTTGTTTCCATCATCTATTATAAACTCCCTGTCTGTCTGTTTCCATCATCTATTATAACCTCCTGTCTGTCTGTTTCCACCATCTATTATAAAGTCCTGTCTGTCTGTTTCCATCATCTATTATAACCTCCTGTCTGTCTGTTTCCATCATCTATTATAAACTCCTGTCTGTCTGTTTCCATCATCTATTATAACCTCCTGTCTGTCTGTTTCCACCATCTATTATAACCTCCTGTCTGTCTGTTTCCATCATCTATTATAAACTCCTGTCTGTCTGTGTCCATCATCTATTATGAACTCCTGTCTGTCTGTTTCCATCATCTATTATAAACTCCTGTCTGTCTGTTTCCATCATCTATTATAAACTCCTGTCTTTCTGTTTCCACCATCTATTATAAACTCCTGTCTGTCTGTTTCCATCATCTATTATAAACTCCTGTCTGTCTGTTTCCATCATCTATTATAAACTCCTGTCTGTCTGTTTCCACCATCTATTATAAACTCCTGTCTGTCTGTTTCCATCATCTATTATAAACTCCTCTCTGTCTGTTTCCATCATCTATTATAACCTCCTGTCTGTCTGTTTCCATCATCTATTATAAACTCCTGTCTGTCTGTTTCCATCATCTATTATAACCTCCTGTCTGTCTGTTTCCATCATCTATTATAAACTCCTGTCTGTCTGTTTCCATCATCTATTATAAACTCCTGTCTGTCTGTTTCCATCATCTATTATAAACTCCTGTCTGTCTGTTTCCACCATCTATTATAAACTCCTGTCTGTCTGTTTCCATCATCTATTATAAACTCCTGTCTGTCTGTTTCCATCATCTATTATAAACTCCTGTCTGTCTGTTTCCATCATCTATTATAACCTCCTGTCTGTCTGTTTCCACCATCTATTATAAACTCCTGTCTGTCTGTTTCCATCATCTATTATAAACTCCTGTCTGTCTGTTTCCACCATCTATTATAAACTCCTGTCTGTCTGTTTCCATCATCTATTATAACCTCCTGTCTGTCTGTTTCCACCATCTTTTATAAACTCCTGTCTGTCTGTTTCCACCATCTATTATAAACTCCTGTCTGTCTGTTTCCATCATCTATTATAAACTCCTGTCTGTCTGTTTCCATCATCTATTATAAACTCCTGTCTGTCTGTTTCCATCATCTATTATAACCTCCTGTCTGTCTGTTTCCATCATCTATTATAAACTCCTGTCTGTCTGTTTCCACCATCTATTATAAACTCCTGTCTGTCTGTTTCCATCATCTATTATAAACTCCTGTCTGTCTGTTTCCATCATCTATTATAAACTCCTGTCTGTCTGTTTCCATCATCTATTATAAACTCCTGTCTGTCTGTTTCCATCATCTATTATAAACTCCTGTCTGTTTGTTTCCATCTTCTATTATAAACTCCTGTCTGTCTGTTTCCATCATCTATTATAACCTCCTGTCTGTCTGTTTCCACCATCTATTATAAACTCCTGTCTGTCTGTTTCCATCATCTATTATAACCTCCTGTCTGTCTGTTTCCATCATCTATTATAAACTCCTGTCTGTCTGTTTCCATCATCTATTATAACCTCCTGTCTGTCTGTTTCCACCATCTATTATAACCTCCTGTCTGTCTGTTTCCATCATCTATTATAAACTCCTGTCTGTCTGTTTCCATCATCTATTATGAACTCCTGTCTGTCTGTTTCCATCATCTATTATAACCTCCTCTCTGTCTGTTTCCATCATCTATTATAAACTCCTGTCTTTCTGTTTCCACCATCTATTATAAACTCCTGTCTGTCTGTTTCCATCATCTATTATAAACTCCTGTCTGTCTGTTTCCATCATCTATTATAAACTCATGTCTGTCTGTTTCCACCATCTATTATAAACTCCTGTCTGTCTGTTTCCATCATCTATTATAAACTCCTCTCTGTCTGTTTCCATCATCTATTATAACCTCCTGTCTGTCTGTTTCCATCATCTATTATAAACTCCTGTCTGTCTGTTTCCATCATCTATTATAACCTCCTGTCTGTCTGTTTCCATCATCTATTATAAACTCCTGTCTGTCTGTTTCCACCATCTATTATAACCTCATGTCTGTCTGTTTCCATCATCTATTATAAACTCCTGTCTGTCTGTTTCCATCATCTATTATGAACTCCTGTCTGTCTGTTTCCATCATCTATTATAACCTCCTCTCTGTCTGTTTCCATCATCTATTATAAACTCCTGTCTTTCTGTTTTCACCATCTATTATAAACTCCTGTCTGTCTGTTTCCATAATCTATTATAAACTCCTGTCTGTCTGTTTCCATCATCTATTATAAACTCATGTCTGTCTGTTTCCACCATCTATTATAAACTCCTGTCTGTCTGTTTCCATCATCTATTATAAACTCCTGTCTGTCTGTTTCCATCATCTATTATAACCTCCTGTCTGTCTGTTTCCATCATCTATTATAAACTCCTGTCTGTCTGTTTCCATCATCTATTATAACCTCCTGTCTGTCTGTTTCCACCATCTATTATAAACTCCTGTCTGTCTGTTTCCACCATCTATTATAAACTCCTGTCTGTCTGTTTCCATCATCTATTATAAACTCCTGTCTGTCTGTTTCCATCATCTATTATAAACTCCTGTCTGTCTGTTTCCATCATCTATTATAAACTCCTGTCTGTCTGTTTCCATCATCTATTATAAACTCCTGTCTGTCTGTTTCCACCATCTATTATAAACTCCTGTCTGTCTGTTTCCATCATCTATTATAAACTCCTCTCTGTCTGTTTCATCATCTATTATAACCTCCTGTCTGTCTGTTTCCATCATCTATTATAAACTCCTGTCTGTCTGTTTCCATCATCTATTATAAACTCCTGTCTGTCTGTTTCCACCATCTATTATAAACTCCTGTCTGTCTGTTTCCACCATCTATTATAAACTCCTGTCTGTCTGTTTCCATCATCTATTATAAACTCCTGTCTGTCTGTTTCCATCATCTATTATAAACTCCTGTCTGTCTGTTTCCATCATCTATTATAAACTCCTGTCTGTCTGTTTCCATCATCTATTATAAACTCCTGTCTGTCTGTTTCCATCATCTATTATAACCTCCTGTCTGTCTGTCTCTCCACCATCTATTATAACCTCCTGTCTGTCTGTTTCCATCATCTATTATAAACTCCTGTCTGTCTGTTTCCACCATCTATTATAAACTCCTGTCTGTCTGTTTCCACCATCTATTATAAACTCCTGTCTGTCTGTTTCCATCATCTATTATAACCTCCTGTCTGTCTGTTTCCATCATCTATTATAAACTCCTGTCTGTCTGTTTCCATCATCTATTATAACCTCCTGTCTGTCTGTTTCCACCATCTATTATAACCTCCTGTCTGTCTGTTTCCATCATCTATTATAAACTCCTGTCTGTCTGTTTCCATCATCTATTATGAACTCCTGTCTGTCTGTTTCCATCATCTATTATAACCTCCTCTCTGTCTGTTTCCATCATCTATTATAAACTCCTGTCTGTCTGTTTCCACCATCTATTATAAACTCCTGTCTGTCTGTTTCCATCATCTATTATAAACTCCTGTCTGTCTGTTTCCATCATCTATTATAAACTCCTGTCTGTCTGTTTCCACCATCTATTATAAACTCCTGTCTGTCTGTTTCCATCATCTATTATATACTCCTGTCTGTCTGTTTCCTTTATCTATTATAACCTCCTGTCTGTCTGTTTCCATCATCTATTATAACCTCCTGTCTGTCTGTTTCCATCATCTATTATAACCTCCTGTCTGTCTGTTTCCACCATCTATTATAACCTCCTGTCTGTCTGTTTCCACCATCTATTATAAACTCCTGTCTGTCTGTTTCCATCATCTATTATAAACTCCTCTCTGTCTGTTTCCATCATCTATTATAACCTCCTGTCTGTCTGTTTCCATCATCTATTATAAACTCCTGTCTGTCTGTTTCCATCATCTATTATAACCTCCTGTCTGTCTGTTTCCATCATCTATTATAAACTCCTGTCTGTCTGTTTCCACCATCTATTATAAACTCCTGTCTGTCTGTTTCCATCATCTATTATAACCTCCTGTCTGTCTGTTTCCATCATCTATTATAAACTCCTGTCTGTCTGTTTCCATCATCTATTATGAACTCCTGTCTGTCTGTTTCCATCATCTATTATAACCTCCTGTCTGTCTGTTTCCATCATCTATTATAAACTCCTGTCTGTCTGTTTCCACCATCTATTATAAACTCCTGTCTGTCTGTTTCCATCATCTATTATAAACTCCTCTCTGTCTGTTTCCATCATCTATTATAACCTCCTGTCTGTCTGTTTCCATCATCTATTATAAACTCCTGTCTGTCTGTTTCCATCATCTATTATAACCTCCTGTCTGTCTGTTTCCATCATCTATTATAAACTCCTGTCTGTCTGTTTCCACCATCTATTATAAACTCCTGTCTGTCTGTTTCCATCATCTATTATAACCTCCTGTCTGTCTGTTTCCATCATCTATTATAAACTCCTGTCTGTCTGTTTCCACCATCTATTATAAACTCCTGTCTGTCTGTTTCCATCATCTATTATAAACTCCTGTCTGTCTGTTTCCATCATCTATTATAACCTCCTGTCTGTCTGTTTCCATCATCTATTATAACCTCCTGTCTGTCTGTTTCCATCATCTATTATAACCTCCTGTCTGTCTGTTTCCACCATCTATTATAACCTCCTGTCTGTCTGTTTCCATCATCTATTATAAACTCCTGTCTGTCTGTTTCCATCATCTATTATAAACTCCTCTCTGTCTGTTTCCATCATCTATTATAACCTCCTGTCTGTCTGTTTCCATCATCTATTATAAACTCCTGTCTGTCTGTTTCCACCATCTATTATAACCTCCTGTCTGTCTGTTTCCATCATCTATTATAAACTCCTGTCTGTCTGTTTCCACCATCTATTATAAACTCCTGTCTGTCTGTTTCCATCATCTATTATAAACTCCTGTCTGTCTGTTTCCATCATCTATTATAAACTCCTGTCTGTCTGTTTCCATCATCTATTATAAACTCCTGTCTGTCTGTTTCCATCATCTATTATAAACTCCTGTCTGTCTGTTTCCATCATCTATTATAACCTCCTGTCTGTCTGTTTCCACCATCTATCATAAACTCCTGTCTGTCTGTTTCCATCATCTATTATAACCTCCTGTCTGTCTGTTTCCATCATCTATTATAAACTCCTGTCTGTCTGTTTCCATCATCTATTATAACCTCCTGTCTGTCTGTTTCCACCATCTATTATAAACTCCTGTCTGTCTCTTTCCACCATCTATTATAACCTCCTGTCTGTCTGTTTCCATCATCTATTATAACATCCTGTCTGTCTGTTTCCATCATCTATTATAAACTCCTGTCTATCTGCTCCACCATCTATTATAACCTCCTGTCTGTCTGTTTCCATCATCTATTATAACCTCCTGTTTGTCTGTTTCCATCATCTATTATAAACTCCTGTCTGTCTGTTTCCATCATCTATTATAAACTCCTGTCTGTCTGTTTCCATTATCTATTATAAACTCCTGTCTGTCTGTTTCCACCATCTATTATAACCTCCTGTCTGTCTGTTTCCATCATCTATTATAAACTCCTGTCTGTCTGTTTCCACCATCTATTATAAACTCCTGTCTGTCTGTTTCCATCATCTATTATAAACTCCTGTCTGTCTGTTTCCATCATCTATTATAACCTCCTGTCTGTCTGTTTCCATCATCTATTATAAACTCCTGTCTGTCTGTTTCTATCATCTATTATAACCTCCTGTCTGTCTGTTTCCATCATCTATTATAAACTCCTGTCTGTCTGTTTCCATCATCTATTATAAACTCCTGTCTGTCTGTTTCCATCATCTATTATAAACTCCTGTCTGTCTGTTTCCACCATCTATTATATATTCCTGTCTGTCTGTTTCCATCATCTATTATAACCTCCTGTCTGTCTGTTTCCATCATCTATTATAAACTCCTGTCTTGTCTGTTTCCACCATCTATTATAAACTCCTGTCTCTCTGTTTCCACCATCTATTATAAACTCCTGTCTGTCTGTTTCCACCATCTATTATAAACTCCTGTCTGTCTGTTTCCATCATCTATTATAAACTCCTGTCTGTCTGTTTCCATCATCTATTATAACCTCCTGTCTGTCTGTTTCCATCATCTATTATAAACTCCTGTCTGTCTGTTTCCACCATCTATTATAAACTCCTGTCTGTCTGTTTCCACCATCTATTATAAACTCCTGTCTGTCTGTTTCCATCATCTATTATAACCTCCTGTCTGTCTGTTTCCATCATCTATTATAAACTCCTGTCTGTCTGTTTCCATCATCTATTATAACCTCCTGTCTGTCTGTTTCCATCATCTATTATAAACTCCTGTCTGTCTGTTTCCATCATCTATTATAACCTCCTGTCTGTCTGTTTCCATCATCTATTATAAACTCCTGTCTGTCTGTTTCCACCATCTATTATAAACTCCTGTCTGTCTGTTTCCATCATCTATTATAAACTCCTGTCTGTCTGTTTCCATCATCTATTATAAACTCCTGTCTGTCTGTTTCCATCATCTATTATAAACTCCTGTCTGTCTGTTTCCATCATCTATTATAAACTCCTGTCTGTCTGTTTCCATCATCTATTATAACCTCCTGTCTGTCTGTCTTCCACCATCTATTATAACCTCCTGTCTGTCTGTTTCCATCATCTATTATAAACTCCTGTCTGTCTGTTTCCACCATCTATTATAAACTCCTGTCTGTCTGTTTCCACCATCTATTATAAACTCCTGTCTGTCTGTTTCCATCATCTATTATAACCTCCTGTCTGTCTGTTTCCATCATCTATTATAAACTCCTGTCTGTCTGTTTCCATCATCTATTATAACCTCCTGTCTGTCTGTTTCCACCATCTATTATAACCTCCTGTCTGTCTGTTTCCATCATCTATTATAAACTCCTGTCTGTCTGTTTCCATCATCTATTATGAACTCCTGTCTGTCTGTTTCCATCATCTATTATAACCTCCTGTCTGTCTGTTTCCATCATCTATTATAAACTCCTGTCTGTCTGTTTCCACCATCTATTATAAACTCCTGTCTGTCTGTTTCCATCATCTATTATAAACTCCTGTCTGTCTGTTTCCATCACCTATTATAAACTCCTGTCTGTCTGTTTCCACCATCTATTATAAACTCCTGTCAGTCTGTTTCCATCATCTATTATATACTCCTGTCTGTCTGTTTCCTTTATCTATTATAACCTCCTGTCTGTCTGTTTCCATCATCTATTATAACCTCCTGTCTGTCTGTTTCCATCATCTATTATAACCTCCTGTCTGTCTGTTTCCACCATCTATTATAAACTCCTGTCTGTCTGTTTCCACCATCTATTATAAACTCCTGTATGTCTGTTTCCATAATCTATTATGAACTCCTGTCTGTCTGTTTCCATCATCTATTATAACCTCCTGTCTGTCTGTTTCCATCATCTATTATAAACTCCTGTCTGTCTGTTTCCATCATCTATTATAACCTCCTGTCTGTCTGTTTCCATCATCTATTATAAACTCCTGTCTGTCTGTTTCCACCATCTATTATAAACTCCTGTCTGTCTGTTTCCATCATCTATTATAACCTCCTGTCTGTCTGTTTCCATCATCTATTATAAACTCCTGTCTGTCTGTTTCCATCATCTATTATAACCTCCTGTCTGTCTGTTTCCATCATCTATTATAAACTCCTGTCTGTCTGTTTCCACCATCTATTATAAACTCCTGTCTGTCTGTTTCCACCATCTATTATAAACTCCTGTCTGTCTGTTTCCATCATCTATTATAAACTCCTGTCTGTCTGTTTCCATCATCTATTATAAACTCCTGTCTGTCTGTTTCCATCATCTATTATAAACTCCTGTCTGTCTGTTTCCATCATCTATTATAACCTCCTGTCTGTCTGTCTGCTCCACCATCTATTATAACCTCCTGTCTGTCTGTTTCCATCATCTATTATAAACTCCTGTCTGTCTGTTTCCACCATCTATTATAAACTCCTGTCTGTCTGTTTCCACCATCTATTATAAAGTCCTGTCTGTCTGTTTCCATCATCTATTATAACCTCCTGTCTGTCTGTTTCCATCATCTATTATAAACTCCTGTCTGTCTGTTTCCATCATCTATTATAACCTCCTGTCTGTCTGTTTCCACCATCTATTATAACCTCCTGTCTGTCTGTTTCCATCATCTATTATAAACTCCTGTCTGTCTGTTTCCATCATCTATTATGAACTCCTGTCTGTCTGTTTCCATCATCTATTATAACCTCCTCTCTGTCTGTTTCCATCATCTATTATAAACTCCTGTCTTTCTGTTTCCACCATCTATTATAAACTCCTGTCTGTCTGTTTCCATCATCTATTATAAACTCCTGTCTGTCTGTTTCCATCACCTATTATAAACTCCTGTCTGTCTGTTTCCACCATCTATTATAAACTCCTGTCTGTCTGTTTCCATCATCTATTATAAACTCCTGTCTGTCTGTTTCCTTTATCTATTATAACCTCCTGTCTGTCTGTTTCCATCATCTATTATAACCTCCTGTCTGTCTGTTTCCATCATCTATTATAACCTCCTGTCTGTCTGTTTCCACCATCTATTATAACCTCCTGTCTGTCTGTTTCCACCATCTATTATAAACTCCTGTCTGTCTGTTTCCATCATCTATTATAAACTCCTCTCTGTCTGTTTCCATCATCTATTATAACCTCCTGTCTGTCTGTTTCCATCATCTATTATAAACTCCTGTCTGTCTGTTTCCATCATCTATTATAACCTCCTGTCTGTCTGTTTCCATCATCTATTATAAACTCCTGTCTGTCTGTTTCCACCATCTATTATAAACTCCTGTCTGTCTGTTTCCATCATCTATTATAACCTCCTGTCTGTCTGTTTCCATCATCTATTATAAACTCCTGTCTGTCTGTTTCCATCATCTATTATGAACTCCTGTCTGTCTGTTTCCATCATCTATTATAACCTCCTGTCTGTCTGTTTCCATCATCTATTATAAACTCCTGTCTTTCTGTTTCCACCATCTATTATAAACTCCTGTCTGTCTGTTTCCATCATCTATTATAAACTCCTGTCTGTCTGTTTCCATCATCTATTATAACCTCCTGTCTGTCTGTTTCCATCATCTATTATAAACTCCTGTCTGTCTGTTTCCATCATCTATTATAACCTCCTGTCTGTCTGTTTCCATCATCTATTATAAACTCCTGTCTGTCTGTTTCCACCATCTATTATAAACTCCTGTCTGTCTGTTTCCATCATCTATTATAACCTCCTGTCTGTCTGTTTCCATCATCTATTATAAACTCCTGTCTGTCTGTTTCCACCATCTATTATAAACTCCTGTCTGTCTGTTTCCATCATCTATTATAAACTCCTGTCTGTCTGTTTCCTTTATCTATTATAAACTCCTGTCTGTCTGTTTCCATCATCTATTATAACCTCCTGTCTGTCTGTTTCCATCATCTATTATAACCTCCTGTCTGTCTGTTTCCACCATCTATTATAAACTCCTGTCTGTCTGTTTCCATCATCTATTATAAACTCCTGTCTGTCTGTTTCCATCATCTATTATAAACTCCTGTCTGTCTGTTTCCATCATCTATTATAACCTCCTGTCTGTCTGTTTCCATCATCTATTATAAACTCCTGTCTGTCTGTTTCCACCATCTATTATAACCTCCTGTCTGTCTGTTTCCATCATCTATTATAAACTCCTGTCTGTCTGTTTCCACCATCTATTATAAACTCCTGTCTGTCTGTTTCCATCATCTATTATAAACTCCTGTCTGTCTGTTTCCATCATCTATTATAAACTCCTGTCTGTCTGTTTCCATCATCTATTATAAACTCCTGTCTGTCTGTTTCCATCATCTATTATAAACTCCTGTCTGTCTGTTTCCATCATCTATTATAACCTCCTGTCTGTCTGTTTCCACCATCTATTATAAACTCCTGTCTGTCTGTTTCCATCATCTATTATAACCTCCTGTCTGTCTGTTTCCATCATCTATTATAAACTCCTGTCTGTCTGTTTCCATCATCTATTATAACCTCCTGTCTGTCTGTTTCCACCATCTATTATAAACTCCTGTCTGTCTGTTTCCACCATCTATTATAAACTCCTGTCTGTCTGTTTCCATCATCTATTATAACCTCCTGTCTGTCTGTTTCCATCATCTATTATAAACTCCTGTCTGTCTGTCTCCACCATCTATTATAACCTCCTGTCTGTCTGTTTCCATCATCTATTATAAACTCCTGTCTGTCTGTTTCCATCATCTATTATAAACTCCTGTCTGTCTGTTTCCATCATCTATTATAAACTCCTGTCTGTCTGTTTCCATTATCTATTATAAACTCCTGTCTGTCTGTTTCCACCATCTATTATAACCTCCTGTCTGTCTGTTTCCATCATCTATTATAAACTCCTGTCTGTCTGTTTCCATCATCTATTATAAACTCCTGTCTGTCTGTTTCCATCATCTATTATAAACTCCTGTCTGTCTGTTTCCATCATCTATTATAAACTCCTGTCTGTCTGTTTCCACCATCTATTATACACTCCTGTCTGTCTGTTTCTATCATCTATTATAACCTCCTGTCTGTCTGTTTCCATCAACTATTATAAACTCCTGTCTGTCTGTTTCCATCATCTATTATAAACTCCTGTCTGTCTGTTTCCATCATCTATTATAAACTCCTGTCTGTCTGTTTCCACCATCTATTATAAACTCCTGTCTGTCTGTTTCCATCATCTATTATAACCTCCTGTCTGTCTGTTTCCATCATCTATTATAAACTCCTGTCTGTCTGTTTCCACCATCTATTATAAACTCCTGTCTGTCTGTTTCCACCATCTATTATAAACTCCTGTCTGTCTGTTTCCACCATCTATTATAAACTCCTGTCTGTCTGTTTCCATCATCTATTATAAACTCCTGTCTGTCTGTTTCCATCATCTATTATAAACTCCTGTCTGTCTGTTTCCATCATCTATTATAAACTCCTGTCTGTCTGTTTCCACCATCTATTATAAACTCCTGTCTGTCTGTTTCCACCATCTATTATAAAGTCCTGTCTGTCTGTTTCCATCATCTATTATAACCTCCTGTCTGTCTGTTTCCATCATCTATTATAAACTCCTGTCTGTCTGTTTCCATCATCTATTATAACCTCCTGTCTGTCTGTTTCCACCATCTATTATAAACTCATGTCTGTCTGTTTCCATCATCTATTATAAACTCCTGTCTGTCTGTTTCCACCATCTATTATAAACTCCTGTCTGTCTGTTTCCATCATCTATTATAACCTCCTGTCTGTCTGTTTCCACCATCTTTTATAAACTCCTGTCTGTCTGTTTCCACCATCTATTATAAACTCCTGTCTGTCTGTTTCCATCATCTATTATAAACTCCTGTCTGTCTGTTTCCATCATCTATTATAAACTCCTGTCTGTCTGTTTCCATCATCTATTATAAACTCCTGTCTGTCTGTTTCCATCATCTATTATAAACTCCTGTCTGTCTGTTTCCAACATCTATTATAAACTCCTGTCTGTCTGTTTCCATCATCTATTATAAACTCCTGTCTGTCTGTTTCCATCATCTATTATAAACTCCTGTCTGTCTGTTTCCATCATCTATTATAAACTCCTGTCTGTCTGTTTCCATCATCTATTATAAATCCTGTCTGTCTGTTTCCATCATCTATTATAAACTCCTGTCTGTCTGTTTCCATCATCTATTATAACCTCCTGTCTGTCTGTTTCCACCATCTATTATAAACTCCTGTCTGTCTGTTTCCATCATCTATTATAACCTCCTGTCTGTCTGTTTCCATCATCTATTATAAACTCCTGTCTGTCTGTTTCCATCATCTATTATAACCTCCTGTCTGTCTGTTTCCACCATCTATTATAACCTCCTGTCTGTCTGTTTCCATCATCTATTATAAACTCCTGTCTGTCTGTTTCCATCATCTATTATGAACTCCTGTCTGTCTGTTTCCATCATCTATTATAACCTCCTCTCTGTCTGTTTCCATCATCTATTATAAACTCCTGTCTGTCTGTTTCCACCATCTATTATAAACTCCTGTCTGTCTGTTTCCATCATCTATTATAAACTCCTGTCTGTCTGTTTCCATCATCTATTATAAACTCCTGTCTGTCTGTTTCATCATCTATTATAAACTCCTGTCTGTCTGTTTCCATCATCTATTATAAACTCCTCTCTGTCTGTTTCCATCATCTATTATAAACTCCTGTCTGTCTGTTTCCACCATCTATTATAAACTCCTGTCTGTCTGTTTCCATCATCTATTATAAACTCCTGTCTGTCTGTTTCCATCATCTATTATAACCTCCTGTCTGTCTGTTTCCACCATCTATTATACACTCCTGTCTGTCTGTTTCTATCATCTATTATAACCTCCTGTCTGTCTGTTTCCATCAACTATTATAAACTCCTGTCTGTCTGTTTCCATCATCTATTATAAACTCCTGTCTGTCTGTTTCCATCATCTATTATAAACTCCTGTCTGTCTGTTTCCACCATCTATTATAAACTCCTGTCTGTCTGTTTCCATCATCTATTATAACCTCCTGTCTGTCTGTTTCCATCATCTATTATAAACTCCTGTCTGTCTGTTTCCACCATCTATTATAAACTCCTGTCTGTCTGTTTCCACCATCTATTATAAACTCCTGTCTGTCTGTTTCCACCATCTATTATAAACTCCTGTCTGTCTGTTTCCATCATCTATTATAAACTCCTGTCTGTCTGTTTCCATCATCTATTATAACCTCCTGTCTGTCTGTTTCCATCATCTATTATAAACTCCTGTCTGTCTGTTTCCACCATCTATTATAAACTCCTGTCTGTCTGTTTCCACCATCTATTATAAAGTCCTGTCTGTCTGTTTCCATCATCTATTATAACCTCCTGTCTGTCTGTTTCCATCATCTATTATAAACTCCTGTCTGTCTGTTTCCATCATCTATTATAACCTCCTGTCTGTCTGTTTCCACCATCTATTATAAACTCCTGTCTGTCTGTTTCCATCATCTATTATAAACTCCTGTCTGTCTGTTTCCATCATCTATTATAAACTCCTGTCTGTCTGTTTCCATCATCTATTATAACCTCCTGTCTGTCTGTTTCCACCATCTATTATAAACTCCTGTCTGTCTGTTTCCACCATCTATTATAAACTCCTGTCTGTCTGTTTCCATCATCTATTATAAACTCCTGTCTGTCTGTTTCCATCATCTATTATAAACTCCTGTCTGTCTGTTTCCATCATCTATTATAACCTCCTGTCTGTCTGTTTCCATCATCTATTATAAACTCCTGTCTGTCTGTTTCCAACATCTATTATAAACTCCTGTCTGTCTGTTTCCATCATCTATTATAAACTCCTGTCTGTCTGTTTCCATCATCTATTATAAACTCCTGTCTGTCTGTTTCCATCATCTATTATAAACTCCTGTCTGTCTGTTTCCATCATCTATTATAAACGCCTGTCTGTTTGTTTCCATCTTCTATTATAAACTCCTGTCTGTCTGTTTCCATCATCTATTATAACCTCCTGTCTGTCTGTTTCCACCATCTATTATAAACTCCTGTCTGTCTGTTTCCATCATCTATTATAACCTCCTGTCTGTCTGTTTCCATCATCTATTATAAACTCCTGTCTGTCTGTTTCCATCATCTATTATAACCTCCTGTCTGTCTGTTTCCACCATCTATTATAACCTCCTGTCTGTCTGTTTCCATCATCTATTATAAACTCCTGTCTGTCTGTTTCCATCATCTATTATAAACTCCTGTCTGTCTGTTTCCATCATCTATTATAACCTCCTGTCTGTCTGTTTCCATCATCTATTATAAACTCCTGTCTTTCTGTTTCCACCATCTATTATAAACTCCTGTCTGTCTGTTTCCATCATCTATTATAAACTCCTGTCTGTCTGTTTCCATCATCTATTATAAACTCCTGTCTGTCTGTTTCCATCATCTATTATAACCTCCTGTCTGTCTGTTTCCATCATCTATTATAAACTCCTGTCTGTCTGTTTCCATCATCTATTATAACCTCCTGTCTGTCTGTTTCCATCATCTATTATAAACTCCTGTCTGTCTGTTTCCACCATCTATTATAAACTCCTGTCTGTCTGTTTCCATCATCTATTATAAACTCCTGTCTGTCTGTTTCCATCATCTATTATAAACTCCTGTCTGTCTGTTTCCATCATCTATTATAAACTCCTGTCTGTCTGTTTCCATCATCTATTATAACCTCCTGTCTGTCTGTTTCCACCATCTATTATAACCTCCTGTCTGTCTGTTTCCATCATCTATTATAAACTCCTGTCTGTCTGTTTCCACCATCTATTATAAACTCCTGTCTGTCTGTTTCCACCATCTATTATAAACTCCTGTCTGTCTGTTTCCATCATCTATTATAACCTCCTGTCTGTCTGTTTCCATCATCTATTATAAACTCCTGTCTGTCTGTTTCCATCATCTATTATAACCTCCTGTCTGTCTGTTTCCACCATCTATTATAACCTCCTGTCTGTCTGTTTCCATCATCTATTATAAACTCCTGTCTGTTTCCATCATCTATTATGAACTCCTGTCTGTCTGTTTCCATCATCTATTATAAACTCCTGTCTGTCTGTTTCCATCATCTATTATAAACTCCTGTCTGTCTGTTTCCATCATCTATTATAACCTCCTGTCTGTCTGTTTCCATCATCTATTATAACCTCCTGTCTGTCTGTTTCCACCATCTATTATAACCTCCTGTCTGTCTGTTTCCATCATCTATTATAAACTCCTGTCTGTCTGTTTCCATCATCTATTATAAACTCCTGTCTGTCTGTTTCCATCATCTATTATAACCTCCTGTCTGTCTGTTTCCATCATCTATTATAAACTCCTGTCTGTCTGTTTCCATCATCTATTATAAACTCCTGTCTGTCTGTTTCCACCATCTATTATAAACTCCTGTCTGTCTGTTTCCATCATCTATTATAAACTCCTGTCTGTCTGTTTCCATCATCTATTATAACCTCCTGTCTGTCTGTTTCCATCATCTATTATAAACTCCTGTCTGTCTGTTTCCATCATCTATTATAACCTCCTGTCTGTCTGTTTCCATCATCTATTATAAACTCCTGTCTGTCTGTTTCCACCATCTATTATAAACTCCTGTCTGTCTGTTTCCATCATCTATTATAAACTCCTGTCTGTCTGTTTCCATCATCTATTATAAACTCCTGTCTGTCTGTTTCCATCATCTATTATAAACTCCTGTCTGTCTGTTTCCATCATCTATTATAAACTCCTGTCTGTCTGTTTCCATCATCTATTATAACCTCCTGTCTGTCTGTTGTCCACCATCTATTATAACCTCCTGTCTGTCTGTTTCCATCATCTATTATAAACTCCTGTCTGTCTGTTTCCACCATCTATTATAAACTCCTGTCTGTCTGTTTCCACCATCTATTATAAACTCCTGTCTGTCTGTTTCCATCATCTATTATAACCTCCTGTCTGTCTGTTTCCATCATCTATTATAAACTCCTGTCTGTCTGTTTCCATCATCTATTATAACCTCCTGTCTGTCTGTTTCCACCATCTATTATAACCTCCTGTCTGTCTGTTTCCATCATCTATTATAAACTCCTGTCTGTCTGTTTCCATCATCTATTATGAACTCCTGTCTGTCTGTTTCCATCATCTATTATAAACTCCTCTCTGTCTGTTTCCATCATCTATTATAAACTCCTGTCTGTCTGTTTCCATCATCTATTATAACCTCCTGTCTGTCTGTTTCCATCATCTATTATAAACTCCTGTCTGTCTGTTTCCATCACCTATTATAAACTCCTGTCTGTCTGTTTCCACCATCTATTATAAACTCCTGTCTGTCTGTTTCCATCATCTATTATATACTCCTGTCTGTCTGTTTCCTTTATCTATTATAACCTCCTGTCTGTCTGTTTCCATCATCTATTATAACCTCCTGTCTGTCTGTTTCCATCATCTATTATAACCTCCTGTCTGTCTGTTTCCACCATCTATTATAACCTCCTGTCTGTCTGTTTCCACCATCTATTATAAACTCCTGTCTGTCTGTTTCCATCATCTATTATAAACTCCTGTCTGTCTGTTTCCATCATCTATTATAACCTCCTGTCTGTCTGTTTCCATCATCTATTATAAACTCCTGTCTGTCTGTTTCCATCATCTATTATAACCTCCTGTCTGTCTGTTTCCATCATCTATTATAAACTCCTGTCTGTCTGTTTCCACCATCTATTATAAACTCCTGTCTGTCTGTTTCCATCATCTATTATAACCTCCTGTCTGTCTGTTTCCATCATCTATTATAAACTCCTGTCTGTCTGTTTCCATCATCTATTATGAACTCCTGTCTGTCTGTTTCCATCATCTATTATAACCTCCTGTCTGTCTGTTTCCATCATCTATTATAAACTCCTGTCTTTCTGTTTCCACCATCTATTATAAACTCCTGTCTGTCTGTTTCCATCATCTATTATAAACTCCTGTCTGTCTGTTTCCATCATCTATTATAACCTCCTGTCTGTCTGTTTCCATCATCTATTATAAACTCCTGTCTGTCTGTTTCCATCATCTATTATAACCTCCTGTCTGTCTGTTTCCATCATCTATTATAAACTCCTGTCTGTCTGTTTCCACCATCTATTATAAACTCCTGTCTGTCTGTTTCCATCATCTATTATAAACTCCTGTCTGTCTGTTTCCATCATCTATTATAACCTCCTGTCTGTCTGTTTCCATCATCTATTATAAACTCCTGTCTGTCTGTTTCCATAATCTATTATAACCTCCTGTCTGTCTGTTTCCATCATCTATTATAAACTCCTGTCTGTCTGTTACCACCATCTATTATAAACTCCTGTCTGTCTGTTTCCATCATCTATTATAAACTCCTGTCTGTCTGTTTCCTTTATCTATTATAACCTCCTGTCTGTCTGTTTCCATCATCTATTATAACCTCCTGTCTGTCTGTTTCCACCATCTATTATAACCTCCTGTCTGTCTGTTTCCATCATCTATTATAAACTCCTGTCTGTCTGTTTCCATCATCTATTATAAACTCCTGTCTGTCTGTTTCCATCATCTATTATAAACTCCTGTCTGTCTGTTTCCATCATCTATTATAAACTCCTGTCTGTCTGTTTCCATCATCTATTATAAACTCCTGTCTGTCTGTTTCCATCATCTATTATAACCTCCTGTCTGTCTGTCTTCCACCATCTATTATAACCTCCTGTCTGTCTGTTTCCATCATCTATTATAAACTCCTGTCTGTCTGTTTCCACCATCTATTATAAACTCCTGTCTGTCTGTTTCCACCATCTATTATAAACTCCTGTCTGTCTGTTTCCATCATCTATTATAACCTCCTGTCTGTCTGTTTCCATCATCTATTATAAACTCCTGTCTGTCTGTTTCCATCATCTATTATAAACTCCTGTCTGTCTGTTTCCACCATCTATTATAACCTCCTGTCTGTCTGTTTCCATCATCTATTATAAACTCCTGTCTGTCTGTTTCCATCATCTATTATAAACTCCTGTCTGTCTGTTTCCATCATCTATTATAACCTCCTCTCTGTCTGTTTCCATCATCTATTATAAACTCCTGTCTGTCTGTTTCCACCATCTATTATAAACTCCTGTCTGTCTGTTTCCATCATCTATTATAAACTCCTGTCTGTCTGTTTCCATCACCTATTATAAACTCCTGTCTGTCTGTTTCCACCATCTATTATAAACTCCTGTCAGTCTGTTTCCATCATCTATTATAAACTCCTGTCTGTCTGTTTCCTTTATCTATTATAACCTCCTGTCTGTCTGTTTCCATCATCTATTATAACCTCCTGTCTGTCTGTTTCCATCATCTATTATAACCTCCTGTCTGTCTGTTTCCACCATCTATTATAACCTAATGTCTGTCTGTTTCCACCATCTATTATAAACTCCTGTCTGTCTGTTTCCATCATCTATTATAAACTCCTCTCTGTCTGTTTCCATCATCTATTATAACCTCCTGTCTGTCTGTTTCCATCATCTATTATAAACTCCTGTCTGTCTGTTTCCATCATCTATTATAACCTCCTGTCTGTCTGTTTCCATCATCTATTATAAACTCCTGTCTGTCTGTTTCCACCATCTATTATAAACTCCTGTCTGTCTGTTTCCATCATCTATTATAACCTCCTGTCTGTCTGTTTCCATCATCTATTATAAACTCCTGTCTGTCTGTTTCCATCATCTATTATAAACTCCTGTCTGTCTGTTTCCATCATCTATTATAACCTCCTGTCTGTCTGTTTCCATCATCTATTATAAACTCCTGTCTGTCTGTTTCCACCATCTATTATAAACTCCTGTCTGTCTGTTTCCATCATCTATTATAAACTCCTGTCTGTCTGTTTCCATCATCTATTATAAACTCCTGTCTGTCTGTTTCCACCATCTATTATAAACTCCTGTCTGTCTGTTTCCATCATCTATTATAAACTCCTGTCTGTCTGTTTCCTTTATCTATTATAACCTCCTGTCTGTCTGTTTCCATCATCTATTATAACCTCCTGTCTGTCTGTTTCCATCATCTATTATAACCTCCTGTCTGTCTGTTTCCACCATCTATTATAACCTCATGTCTGTCTGTTTCCATCATCTATTATAAACTCCTGTCTGTCTGTTTCCACCATCTATTATAACCTCCTGTCTGTCTGTTTCCATCATCTATTATAAACTCCTGTCTGTCTGTTTCCATCATCTATTATAAACTCCTGTCTGTCTGTTTCCATCATCTATTATAAACTCCTGTCTGTCTGTTTCCATTATCTATTATAAACTCCTGTCTGTCTGTTTCCACCATCTATTATAACCTCCTGTCTGTCTGTTTCCATCATCTATTATAAACTCCTGTCTGTCTGTTTCCATCATCTATTATAAACTCCTGTCTGTCTGTTTCCATCATCTATTATAACCTCCTGTCTGTCTGTTTCCATCATCTATTATAAACTCCTGTCTGTCTGTTTCCATCATCTATTATAACCTCCTGTCTGTCTGTTTCCATCATCTATTATAAACTCCTGTCTGTCTGTTTCCACCATCTATTATAAACTCCTGTCTGTCTGTTTCCATCATCTATTATAAACTCCTGTCTGTCTGTTTCCATCATCTATTATAAACTCCTGTCTGTCTGTTTCCATCATCTATTATAAACTCCTGTCTGTCTGTTTCCATCATCTATTATAAACTCCTGTCTGTCTGTTTCCATCATCTATTATAACCTCCTGTCTGTCTGTTTCCACCATCTATTATAAACTCCTGTCTGTCTGTTTCCATCATCTATTATAACCTCCTGTCTGTCTGTTTCCATCATCTATTATAAACTCCTGTCTGTCTGTTTCCATCATCTATTATAACCTCCTGTCTGTCTGTTTCCATCATCTATTATAACCTCCTGTCTGTCTGTTTCCATCATCTATTATAAACTCCTGTCTGTCTGTTTCCATCATCTATTATAAACTCCTGTCTGTCTGTTTCCATCATCTATTATAACCTCCTGTCTGTCTGTTTCCATCATCTATTATAAACTCCTGTCTGTCTGTTTCCATCATCTATTATAAACTCCTGTCTGTCTGTTTCCATCATCTATTATAAACTCCTGTCTGTCTGTTTCCATCATCTATTATAAACTCCTGTCTGTCTGTTTCCACCATCTATTATAAACTCCTGTCTGTCTGTTTCCACCATCTATTATAAACTCCTGTCTGTCTGTTTCCATCATCTATTATAAACTCCTGTCTGTCTGTTTCAATCATCTATTATATCCTCCTGTCTGTCTGTTTCCATCATCTATTATAAACTCCTGTCTGTCTGTTTCCACCATCTATTATAAACTCCTGTTTGTCTGTTTCCATCATCTATTATAACCTCCTGTCTGTCTGTTTCCGCCATCTATTATAACCTCCTGTCTGTCTGTTTCCATCATCTATTATAAACTCCTGTCTGTCTGTTTCCATCATCTATTATAAACTCCTGTCTGTCTGTTTCCATCATCTATTATAACCTCCTGTCTGTCTGTTTCCACCATCTATTATAAACTCCTGTCTGTCTGTTTCCACCATATATTATAACCTCCTGTCTGTCTGTTTCCACCATCTATTATAAACTCCTGTCTGTCTGTTTCCACCATCTATTATAAACTCCTGTCTGTCTGTTTCCATCATCTATTATAACCTCCTGTCTGTCTGTTTCCATCATCTATTATAACATCCTGTCTGTCTGTTTCCATCATCTATTATAAACTCCTGTCTGTCTGTTTCCACCATCTATTATAACCTCCTGTCTGTCTGTTTCCATCATCTATTATAACCTCCTGTCTGTCTGTTTCCATCATCTATTATAAACTCCTGTCTGTCTGTTTCCACCATCTATTATAAACTCCTGTCTGTCTGTTTCCATCATCTATTATAAACTCCTGTCTGTCTGTTTCCATCATCTATTATAACCTCCTGTCTGTCTGTTTCCACCATCTATTATAAACTCCTGTCTGTCTGTTTCCATCATCTATTATAACCTCCTGTCTGTCTGTTTCCATCATCTATTATAAACTCCTGTCTGTCTGTTTCCATCATCTATTATAAACTCCTGTCTGTCTGTTTCCATCATCTATTATAAACTCCTGTCTGTCTGTTTCCACCATCTATTATAAACTCCTGTCTGTCTGTTTCCATCATCTATTATAACCTCCTGTCTGTCTGTTTCCATCATCTATTATAAACTCCTGTCTGTCTGTTTCCACCATCTATTATAAACTCCTGTCTGTCTGTTTCCACCATCTATTATAAACTCCTGTCTGTCTGTTTCCACCATCTATTATAAACTCCTGTCTGTCTGTTTCCATCATCTATTATAAACTCCTGTCTGTCTGTTTCCATCATCTATTATAACCTCCTGTCTGTCTGTTTCCATCATCTATTATAAACTCCTGTCTGTCTGTTTCCACCATCTATTATAAACTCCTGTCTGTCTGTTTCCACCATCTATTATAAACTCCTGTCTGTCTGTTTCCATCATCTATTATAACCTCCTGTCTGTCTGTTTCCATCATCTATTATAAACTCCTGTCTGTCTGTTTCCATCATCTATTATAACCTCCTGTCTGTCTGTTTCCACCATCTATTATAAACTCCTGTCTGTCTGTTTCCATCATCTATTATAAACTCCTGTCTGTCTGTTTCCATCATCTATTATAAACTCCTGTCTGTCTGTTTCCATCATCTATTATAACCTCCTGTCTGTCTGTTTCCACCATCTTTTATAAACTCCTGTCTGTCTGTTTCCACCATCTATTATAAACTCATGTCTGTCTGTTTCCATCATCTATTATAAACTCCTGTCTGTCTGTTTCCATCATCTATTATAAACTCCTGTCTGTCTGTTTCCATCATCTATTATAACCTCCTGTCTGTCTGTTTCCATCATCTATTATAAACTCCTGACTGTCTGTTTCCAACATCTATTATAAACTCCTGTCTGTCTGTTTCCATCATCTATTATAAACTCCTGTCTGTCTGTTTCCATCATCTATTATAAACTCCTGTCTGTCTGTTTCCATCATCTATTATAAACTCCTGTCTGTCTGTTTCCATCATCTATTATAAACTCCTGTCTGTCTGTTTCCATCTTCTATTATAAACTCCTGTCTGTCTGTTTCCATCATCTATTATAACCTCCTGTCTGTCTGTTTCCACCATCTATTATAAAGTCCTGTCTGTCTGTTTCCATCATATATTATAACCTCCTGTCTGTCTGTTTCCATCATCTATTATAAACTCCTGTCTGTCTGTTTCCATCATCTATTATAACCTCCTGTCTGTCTGTTTCCACCATCTATTATAACCTCCTGTCTGTCTGTTTCCATCATCTATTATAAACTCCTGTCTGTCTGTTTCCATCATCTATTATGAACTCCTGTCTGTCTGTTTCCATCATCTATTATAACCTCCTCTCTGTCTGTTTCCATCATCTATTATAAACTCCTGTCTGTCTGTTTCCACCATCTATTATAAACTCCTGTCTGTCTGTTTCCATCATCTATTATAAACTCCTGTCTGTCTGTTTCCATCATCTATTATAAACTCCTGTCTGTCTGTTTCCACCATCTATTATAAACTCCTGTCTGTCTGTTTCCATCATCTATTATAAACTCCTGTCTGTCTGTTTCCATCATCTATTATAACCTCCTGTCTGTCTGTTTCCATCATCTATTATAAACTCCTGTCTGTCTGTTTCCATCATCTATTATAACCTCCTGTCTGTCTGTTTCCATCATCTATTATAAACTCCTGTCTGTCTGTTTCCACCATCTATTATAAACTCCTTTCTGTCTGTTTCCATCATCTATTATAAACTCCTGTCTGTCTGTTTCCACCATCTATTATAAACTCCTGTCTGTCTGTTTCCATCATCTATTATAAACTCCTGTCTGTCTGTTTCCATCATCTATTATAAACTCCTGTCTGTCTGTTTCCATCATCTATTATAACCTCCTGTCTGTCTGTCTTCCCACCATCTATTATAACCTCCTGTCTGTCTGTTTCCATCATCTATTATAAACTCCTGTCTGTCTGTTTCCACCATCTATTATAAACTCCTGTCTGTCTGTTTCCACCATCTATTATAAACTCCTGTCTGTCTGTTTCCATCATCTATTATAACCTCCTGTCTGTCTGTTTCCATCATCTATTATAAACTCCTGTCTGTCTGTTTCCATCATCTATTATAACCTCCTGTCTGTCTGTTTCCACCATCTATTATAACCTCCTGTCTGTCTGTTTCCATCATCTATTATAAACTCCTGTCTGTCTGTTTCCATCATCTATTATGAACTCCTGTCTGTCTGTTTCCTTTATCTATTATAACCTCCTGTCTGTCTGTTTCCATCATCTATTATAACCTCCTGTCTGTCTGTTTCCACCATCTATTATAACCTCCTGTCTGTCTGTTTCCACCATCTATTATAACCTCCTGTCTGTCTGTTTCCACCATCTATTATAAACTCCTGTCTGTCTGTTTCCATCATCTATTATAAACTCCTGTCTGTCTGTTTCCATCATCTATTATAACCTCCTGTCTGTCTGTTTCCATCATCTATTATAAACTCCTGTCTGTCTGTTTCCATCATCTATTATAACCTCCTGTCTGTCTGTTTCCATCATCTATTATAAACTCCTGTCTGTCTGTTTCCACCATCTATTATAAACTCCTGTCTGTCTGTTTCCATCATCTATTATAAACTCCTGTCTGTCTGTTTCCATCATCTATTATAAACTCCTGTCTGTCTGTTTCCATCATCTATTATAAACTCCTGTCTGTCTGTTTCCACCATCTATTATAAACTCCTGTCTGTCTGTTTCCATCATCTATTATAAACTCCTGTCTGTCTGTTTCCATCATCTATTATAAACTCCTGTCTGTCTGTTTCCATCATCTATTATAAACTCCTGTCTGTCTGTTTCCATCATCTATTATAAACTCCTGTCTGTCTGTTTCCATCATCTATTATAAACGCCTGTCTGTCTGTTTCCATCTTCTATTATAAACTCCCTGTCTGTCTGTTTCCATCATCTATTATAAACCTCCTGTCTGTCTGTTTCCACCATATATTATAAACTCCTGTCTGTCTGTTTCCATCATCTATTATAACCTCCTGTCTGTCTGTTTCCACCATCTATTATAAACTCCTGTCTGTCTGTTTCCATCATCTATTATAAACTCCTGTCTGTCTGTTTCACCATCTATTATAACCTCCTGTCTGTCTGTTTCCATCATCTATTATAACATCCTGTCTGTCTGTTTCCATCATCTATTATAAACTCCTGTCTGTCTGTTTCCATCATCTATTATAAACTCCTGTCTGTCTGTTTCCATCATCTATTATAACCTCCTGTCTGTCTGTTTCCATCATCTATTATAAACTCCTGTCTGTCTGTTTCCACCATCTATTATAAACTCCTGTCTGTCTGTTTCCATCATCTATTATAAACTCCTGTCTGTCTGTTTCCATCATCTATTATAACCTCCTGTCTGTCTGTTTCCACCATCTATTATAAACTCCTGTCTGTCTGTTTCCATCATCTATTATAACCTCCTGTCTGTCTGTTTCCATCAACTATTATAAACTCCTGTCTGTCTGTTTCCATCATCTATTATAAACTCCTGTCTGTCTGTTTCCATCATCTATTATAAACTCCTGTCTGTCTGTTTCCACCATCTATTATATATTCCTGTCTGTCTGTTTCCATCATCTATTATAACCTCCTGTCTGTCTGTTTCCATCATCTATTATAAACTCCTGTCTGTCTGTTTCCACCATCTATTATAAACTCCTGTCTGTCTGTTTCCACCATCTATTATAAACTCCTGTCTGTCTGTTTCCACCATCTATTATAAACTCCTGTCTGTCTGTTTCCATCATCTATTATAAACTCCTGTCTGTCTGTTTCCATCATCTATTATAACCTCCTGTCTGTCTGTTTCCATCATCTATTATAAACTCCTGTCTGTCTGTTTCCATCATCTATTATAAACTCCTGTCTGTCTGTTTCCACCATCTATTATAAACTCCTGTCTGTCTGTTTCCATCATCTATTATAACCTCCTGTCTGTCTGTTTCCATCATCTATTATAAACTCCTGTCTGTCTGTTTCCATCATCTATTATAACCTCCTGTCTGTCTGTTTCCACCATCTATTATAAACTCATGTCTGTCTGTTTCCATCATCTATTATAAACTCCTGTCTGTCTGTTTCCACCATCTATTATAAACTCCTGTCTGTCTGTTTCCATCATCTATTATAACCTCCTGTCTGTCTGTTTCCACCATCTTTTATAAACTCCTGTCTGTCTGTTTCCACCATCTATTATAAACTCATGTCTGTCTGTTTCCATCATCTATTATAAACTCCTGTCTGTCTGTTTCCATCATCTATTATAAACTCCTGTCTGTCTGTTTCCATCATCTATTATAACCTCCTGTCTGTCTGTTTCCATCATCTATTATAAACTCCTGACTGTCTGTTTCCAACATCTATTATAAACTCCTGTCTGTCTGTTTCCATCATCTATTATAAACTCCTGTCTGTCTGTTTCCATCATCTATTATAAACTCCTGTCTGTCTGTTTCCATCATCTATTATAAACTCCTGTCTGTCTGTTTCCATCATCTATTATAAACGCCTGTCTGTTTGTTTCCATCATCTATTATAAACTCCTGTCTGTCTGTTTCCATCATCTATTATAACCTCCTGTCTGTCTGTTTCCACCATCTATTATAAAGTCCTGTCTGTCTGTTTCCATCATCTATTATAACCTCCTGTCTGTCTGTTTCCATCATCTATTATAAACTCCTGTCTGTCTGTTTCCATCATCTATTATAACCTCCTGTCTGTCTGTTTCCACCATCTATTATAACCTCCTGTCTGTCTGTTTCCATCATCTATTATAAACTCCTGTCTGTCTGTTTCCATCATCTATTATAAACTCCTGTCTGTCTGTTTCCATCATCTATTATAACCTCCTCTCTGTCTGTTTCCATCATCTATTATAAACTCCTGTCTGTCTGTTTCCACCATCTATTATAAACTCCTGTCTGTCTGTTTCCATCATCTATTATAAACTCCTGTCTGTCTGTTTCCATCATCTATTATAAACTCCTGTCTGTCTGTTTCCACCATCTATTATAAACTCCTGTCTGTCTGTTTCCATCATCTATTATAAACTCCTGTCTGTCTGTTTCCATCATCTATTATAACCTCCTGTCTGTCTGTTTCCATCATCTATTATAAACTCCTGTCTGTCTGTTTCCATCATCTATTATAACCTCCTGTCTGTCTGTTTCCATCATCTATTATAAACTCCTGTCTGTCTGTTTCCACCATCTATTATAAACTCCTGTCTGTCTGTTTCCATCATCTATTATAAACTCCTGTCTGTCTGTTTCCATCATCTATTATAAACTCCTGTCTGTCTGTTTCCATCATCTATTATAAACTCCTGTCTGTCTGTTTCCATCATCTATTATAAACTCCTGTCTGTCTGTTTCCATCATCTATTATAACCTCCTGTCTGTCTGTCTGTCCCATCATCTATTATAACCTCCTGTCTGTCTGTTTCCATCATCTATTATAAACTCCTGTCTGTCTGTTTCCACCATCTATTATAAACTCCTGTCTGTCTGTTTCCACCATCTATTATAAACTCCTGTCTGTCTGTTTCCATCATCTATTATAACCTCCTGTCTGTCTGTTTCCATCATCTATTATAAACTCCTGTCTGTCTGTTTCCATCATCTATTATAACCTCCTGTCTGTCTGTTTCCACCATCTATTATAACCTCCTGTCTGTCTGTTTCCATCATCTATTATAAACTCCTGTCTGTCTGTTTCCATCATCTATTATGAACTCCTGTCTGTCTGTTTCCTTTATCTATTATAACCTCCTGTCTGTCTGTTTCCATCATCTATTATAAACTCCTGTCTGTCTGTTTCCATCATCTATTATAAACTCCTGTCTGTCTGTTTCCATCATCTATTATAAACTCCTGTCTGTCTGTTTCCATCATCTATTATAAACTCCTGTCTGTCTGTTTCCACCATCTATTATAAACTCCTGTCTGTCTGTTTCCATCATCTATTATAAACTCCTGTCTGTCTGTTTCCATCATCTATTATAAACTCCTGTCTGTCTGTTTCCATCATCTATTATAACCTCCTGTCTGTCTGTTTCCATCATCTATTATAAACTCCTGTCTGTCTGTTTCCACCATCTATTATAAACTCCTGTCTGTCTGTTTCCATCATCTATTATAACCTCCTGTCTGTCTGTTTCCATCATCTATTATAAACTCCTGTCTGTCTGTTTCCATCATCTATTATGAACTCCTGTCTGTCTGTTTCCATCATCTATTATAACCTCCTGTCTGTCTGTTTCCATCATCTATTATAAACTCCTGTCTGTCTGTTTCCATCATCTATTATAAACTCCTGTCTGTCTGTTTCCATCATCTATTATAAACTCCTCTCTGTCTGTTTCCATCATCTATTATAAACTCCTGTCTGTCTGTTTCCATCATCTATTATAAACTCCTGTCTGTCTGTTTCCATCATCTATTATAAACCTCCTGTCTGTCTGTTTCCATCATCTATTATAAACTCCTGTCTGTCTGTTTCCACCATCTATTATAAACTCCTGTCTGTCTGTTTCCATCATCTATTATAAACTCCTGTCTGTCTGTTTCCATCATCTATTATAAACTCCTGTCTGTCTGTTTCCATCATCTATTATAAACTCCTGTCTGTCTGTTTCCATCATCTATTATAAACTCCTGTCTGTCTGTTTCCATCATCTATTATAAACTCCTGTCTGTTTGTTTCCATCATCTATTATAAACTCCTGTCTGTCTGTTTCCACCATCTATTATAACCTCCTGTCTGTCTGTTTCCACCATCTATTATAAAGTCCTGTCTGTCTGTTTCCATCATCTATTATAACCTCCTGTCTGTCTGTTTCCATCATCTATTATAAACTCCTGTCTGTCTGTTTCCATCATCTATTATAACCTCCTGTCTGTCTGTTTCCACCATCTATTATAACCTCCTGTCTGTCTGTTTCCATCATCTATTATAAACTCCTGTCTGTCTGTTTCCATCATCTATTATGAACTCCTGTCTGTCTGTTTCCATCATCTATTATAACCTCCTCTCTGTCTGTTTCCATCATCTATTATAAACTCCTGTCTTTCTGTTTCCACCATCTATTATAAACTCCTGTCTGTCTGTTTCCATCATCTATTATAAACTCCTGTCTGTCTGTTTCCATCATCTATTATAAACTCCTGTCTGTCTGTTTCCACCATCTATTATAAACTCCTGTCTGTCTGTTTCCATCATCTATTATAAACTCCTGTCTGTCTGTTTCCATCATCTATTATAACCTCCTGTCTGTCTGTTTCCATCATCTATTATAAACTCCTGTCTGTCTGTTTCCATCATCTATTATAACCTCCTGTCTGTCTGTTTCCATCATCTATTATAAACTCCTGTCTGTCTGTTTCCACCATCTATTATAAACTCCTGTCTGTCTGTTTCCATCATCTATTATAAACTCCTGTCTGTCTGTTTCCATCATCTATTATAAACTCCTGTCTGTCTGTTTCCACCATCTATTATAACCTCCTGTCTGTCTGTTTCCATCATCTATTATAAACTCCTGTCTGTCTGTTTCCATCATCTATTATGAACTCCTGTCTGTCTGTTTCCATCATCTATTATAACCTCCTCTCTGTCTGTTTCCATCATCTATTATAAACTCCTGTCTGTCTGTTTCCACCATCTATTATAAACTCCTGTCTGTCTGTTTCCATCATCTATTATAAACTCCTGTCTGTCTGTTTCCATCATCTATTATAAACTCCTGTCTGTCTGTTTCCACCATCTATTATAAACTCCTGTCTGTCTGTTTCCATCATCTATTATATACTCCTGTCTGTCTGTTTCCTTCATCTATTATAAACTCCTGTCTGTCTGTTTCCATCATCTATTATAACCTCCTGTCTGTCTGTTTCCATCATCTATTATAACCTCCTGTCTGTCTGTTTCCACCATCTATTATAACCTCCTGTCTGTCTGTTTCCACCATCTATTATAAACTCCTGTCTGTCTGTTTCCATCATCTATTATAAACTCCTGTCTGTCTGTTTCCATCATCTATTATAACCTCCTGTCTGTCTGTTTCCATCATCTATTATAAACTCCTGTCTGTCTGTTTCCATCATCTATTATAACCTCCTGTCTGTCTGTTTCCATCATCTATTATAAACTCCTGTCTGTCTGTTTCCACCATCTATTATAAACTCCTGTCTGTCTGTTTCCATCATCTATTATAACCTCCTGTCTGTCTGTTTCCATCATCTATTATAAACTCCTGTCTGTCTGTTTCCATCATCTATTATGAACTCCTGTCTGTCTGTTTCCATCATCTATTATAACCTCCTGTCTGTCTGTTTCCATCATCTATTATAAACTCCTGTCTTTCTGTTTCCACCATCTATTATAAACTCCTGTCTGTCTGTTTCCATCATCTATTATAAACTCCTGTCTGTCTGTTTCCATCATCTATTATAACCTCCTGTCTGTCTGTTTCCATCATCTATTATAAACTCCTGTCTGTCTGTTTCCATCATCTATTATAACCTCCTGTCTGTCTGTTTCCATCATCTATTATAAACTCCTGTCTGTCTGTTTCCACCATCTATTATAAACTCCTGTCTGTCTGTTTCCATCATCTATTATAAACTCCTGTCTGTCTGTTTCCATCATCTATTATAACCTCCTGTCTGTCTGTTTCCATCATCTATTATAAACTCCTGTCTGTCTGTTTCCATCATCTATTATAACCTCCTGTCTGTCTGTTTCCATCATCTATTATAACCTCCTGTCTGTCTGTTTCCACCATCTATTATAACCTCCTGTCTGTCTGTTTCCATCATCTATTATAAACTCCTGTCTGTCTGTTTCCACCATCTATTATAAACTCCTGTCTGTCTGTTTCCATCATCTATTATAAACTCCTGTCTGTCTGTTTCCATCATCTATTATAAACTCCTCTCTGTCTGTTTCCATCATCTATTATAACCTCCTGTCTGTCTGTTTCCATCATCTATTATAAACTCCTGTCTGTCTGTTTCCATCATCTATTATAACCTCCTGTCTGTCTGTTTCCATCATCTATTATAAACTCCTGTCTGTCTGTTTCCACCATCTATTATAAACTCCTGTCTGTCTGTTTCCATCATCTATTATAAACTCCTGTCTGTCTGTTTCCATCATCTATTATAAACTCCTGTCTGTCTGTTTCCATCATCTATTATAAACTCCTGTCTGTCTGTTTCCATCATCTATTATAAACTCCTGTCTGTCTGTTTCCATCATCTATTATAACCTCCTGTCTGTCTGTTTCCACCATCTATTATAAACTCCTGTCTGTCTGTTTCCATCATCTATTATAACCTCCTGTCTGTCTGTTTCCATCATCTATTATAAACTCCTGTCTGTCTGTTTCCATCATCTATTATAACCTCCTGTCTGTCTGTTTCCATCATCTATTATAAACTCCTGTCTGTCTGTTTCCACCATCTATTATAACCTCCTGTCTGTCTGTTTCCATCATCTATTATAACATCCTGTCTGTCTGTTTCCATCATCTATTATAAACTCCTGTCTGTCTGCTCCACCATCTATTATAACCTCCTGTCTGTCTGTTTCCATCATCTATTATAACCTCCTGTCTGTCTGTTTCCATCATCTATTATAAACTCCTGTCTGTCTGTTTCCATCATCTATTATAAACTCCTGTCTGTCTGTTTCCATTATCTATTATAAACTCCTGTCTGTCTGTTTCCACCATCTATTATAACCTCCTGTCTGTCTGTTTCCATCATCTATTATAACTCCTGTCTGTCTGTTTCCACCATCTATTATAAACTCCTGTCTGTCTGTTTCCATCATCTATTATAAACTCCTGTCTGTCTGTTTCCATCATCTATTATAAACTCCTGTCTGTCTGTTTCCACCATCTATTATAAACTCCTGTCTGTCTGTTTCCATCATCTATTATAACCTCCTGTCTGTCTGTTTCCATCAACTATTATAAACTCCTGTCTGTCTGTTTCCATCATCTATTATAAACTCCTGTCTGTCTGTTTCCATCATCTATTATAAACTCCTGTCTGTCTGTTTCCACCATCTATTATATATTCCTGTCTGTCTGTTTCCATCATCTATTATAAACTCCTGTCTGTCTGTTTCCATCATCTATTATAAACTCCTGTCTGTCTGTTTCCACCATCTATTATAAACTCCTGTCTGTCTGTTTCCACCATCTATTATAAACTCCTGTCTGTCTGTTTCCACCATCTATTATAAACTCCTGTCTGTCTGTTTCCATCATCTATTATAAACTCCTGTCTGTCTGTTTCCATCATCTATTATAACCTCCTGTCTGTCTGTTTCCATCATCTATTATAAACTCCTGTCTGTCTGTTTCCACCATCTATTATAAACTCCTGTCTGTCTGTTTCCACCATCTATTATAAACTCCTGTCTGTCTGTTTCCATCATCTATTATAACCTCCTGTCTGTCTGTTTCCATCATCTATTATAAACTCCTGTCTGTCTGTTTCCATCATCTATTATAACCTCCTGTCTGTCTGTTTCCACCATCTATTATAAACTCCTGTCTGTCTGTTTCCATCATCTATTATAAACTCCTGTCTGTCTGTTTCCACCATCTATTATAAACTCCTGTCTGTCTGTTTCCACCATCTATTATAAACTCCTGTCTGTCTGTTTCCACCATCTTTTATAAACTCCTGTCTGTCTGTTTCCACCATCTATTATAAACTCCTGTCTGTCTGTTTCCATCATCTATTATAAACTCCTGTCTGTCTGTTTCCATCATCTATTATAAACTCCTGTCTGTCTGTTTCCATCATCTATTATAACCTCCTGTCTGTCTGTTTCCATCATCTATTATAAACTCCTGACTGTCTGTTTCCAACATCTATTATAAACTCCTGTCTGTCTGTTTCCATCATCTATTATAAACTCCTGTCTGTCTGTTTCCATCATCTATTATAAACTCCTGTCTGTCTGTTTCCACCATCTATTATAAACTCCTGTCTGTCTGTTTCCATCATCTATTATAAATGCCTGTCTGTCTGTTTCCATCATCTATTATAAACTCCTGTCTGTCTGTTTCCATCATCTATTATAACCTCCTGTCTGTCTGTTTCCACCATCTATTATAAACTCCTGTCTGTCTGTTTCCATCATCTATTATAACCTCCTGTCTGTCTGTTTCCATCATCTATTATAAACTCCTGTCTGTCTGTTTCCATCATCTATTATAACCTCCTGTCTGTCTGTTTCCACCATCTATTATAACCTCCTGTCTGTCTGTTTCCATCATCTATTATAAACTCCTGTCTGTCTGTTTCCATCATCTATTATGAACTCCTGTCTGTCTGTTTCCATCATCTATTATAACCTCCTGTCTGTCTGTTTCCATCATCTATTATAAACTCCTGTCTGTCTGTTTCCATCATCTATTATAAACTCCTGTCTGTCTGTTTCCATCATCTATTATAAACTCCTGTCTGTCTGTTTCCATCATCTATTATAACTCCTGTCTGTCTGTTTCCATCATCTATTATAAACTCCTGTCTGTCTGTTTCCATCATCTATTATAAACTCCTGTCTGTCTGTTTCCATCATCTATTATAAACTCCTGTCTGTCTGTTTCCACCATCTATTATAAACTCCTGTCTGTCTGTTTCCATCATCTATTATAAACTCCTGTCTGTCTGTTTCCATCATCTATTATAACCTCCTGTCTGTCTGTTTCCATCATCTATTATAAACTCCTGTCTGTCTGTTTCCATCATCTATTATAAACTCCTGTCTGTCTGTTTCCATCATCTATTATAAACTCCTGTCTGTCTGTTTCCACCATCTATTATAAACTCCTGTCTGTCTGTTTCCATCATCTATTATAAACTCCTGTCTGTCTGTTTCCATCATCTATTATAAACTCCTGTCTGTCTGTTTCCATCATCTATTATAAACTCCTGTCTGTCTGTTTCCATCATCTATTATAAACTCCTGTCTGTCTGTTTCCATCATCTATTATAAACTCCTGTCTGTCTGTTTCCACCATCTATTATAAACTCCTGTCTGTCTGTTTCCATCATCTATTATAAACTCCTGTCTGTCTGTTTCCATCATCTATTATAAACTCCTGTCTGTCTGTTTCCACCATCTATTATAAACTCCTGTCTGTCTGTTTCCATCATCTATTATAACCTCCTGTCTGTCTGTTTCCATCATCTATTATAAACTCCTGTCTGTCTGTTTCCATCATCTATTATAACCTCCTGTCTGTCTGTTTCCACCATCTATTATAACCTCCTGTCTGTCTGTTTCCATCATCTATTATAAACTCCTGTCTGTCTGTTTCCATCATCTATTATGAACTCCTGTCTGTCTGTTTCCATCATCTATTATAACCTCCTGTCTGTCTGTTTCCATCATCTATTATAAACTCCTGTCTTTCTGTTTCCACCATCTATTATAAACTCCTGTCTGTCTGTTTCCATCATCTATTATAAACTCCTGTCTGTCTGTTTCCATCACCTATTATAAACTCCTGTCTGTCTGTTTCCACCATCTATTATAAACTCCTGTCTGTCTGTTTCCATCATCTATTATAAACTCCTGTCTGTCTGTTTCCATTATCTATTATAACCTCCTGTCTGTCTGTTTCCATCATCTATTATAACCTCCTGTCTGTCTGTTTCCATCATCTATTATAACCTCCTGTCTGTCTGTTTCCACCATCTATTATAACCTCCTGTCTGTCTGTTTCCACCATCTATTATAAACTCCTGTCTGTCTGTTTCCACCATCTATTATAAACTCCTGTCTGTCTGTTTCCATCATCTATTATAAACTCCTGTCTGTCTGTTTCCACCATCTATTATAAACTCCTGTCTGTCTGTTTCCATCATCTATTATAACCTCCTGTCTGTCTGTTTCCATCATCTATTATAAACTCCTGTCTGTCTGTTTCCATCATCTATTATAAACTCCTGTCTGTCTGTTTCCATCATCTATTATAAACTCCTGTCTGTCTGTTTCCATCATCTATTATAAACTCCTGTCTGTCTGTTTCCATCATCTATTATGAACTCCTGTCTGTCTGTTTCCATCATCTATTATAACCTCCTGTCTGTCTGTTTCCATCATCTATTATAAACTCCTGTCTGTCTGTTTCCATCATCTATTATAACCTCCTGTCTGTCTGTTTCCATCATCTATTATAAACTCCTGTCTGTCTGTTTCCATCATCTATTATAAACTCCTGTCTGTCTGTTTCCATCATCTATTATAAACTCCTGTCTGTCTGTTTCCATCATCTATTATAAACTCCTGTCTGTCTGTTTCCATCATCTATTATAAACTCCTGTCTGTCTGTTTCCATCATCTATTATAAACTCCTGTCTGTCTGTTTCCACCATCTATTATAAACTCCTGTCTGTCTGTTTCCATCATCTATTATAAACTCCTGTCTGTCTGTTTCCACCATCTATTATAAACTCCTGTCTGTCTGTTTCCATCATCTATTATAAACTCCTGTCTGTCTGTTTCCATCATCTATTATAACCTCCTGTCTGTCTGTTTCCATCATCTATTATAACCTCCTGTCTGTCTGTTTCCATCATCTATTATAAACTCCTGTCTGTCTGTTTCCACCATCTATTATAAACTCCTGTCTGTCTGTTTCCACCATCTATTATAAACTCCTGTCTGTCTGTTTCCATCATCTATTATAAACTCCTGTCTGTCTGTTTCCATCATCTATTATAACCTCCTGTCTGTCTGTTTCCATCATCTATTATAAACTCCTGTCTGTCTGTTTCCACCATCTATTATAACCTCCTGTCTGTCTGTTTCCATCATCTATTATAAACTCCTGTCTGTCTGTTTCCACCATCTATTATAAACTCCTGTCTGTCTGTTTCCATCATCTATTATAAACTCCTGTCTGTCTGTTTCCATCATCTATTATAAACTCCTGTCTGTCTGTTTCCATCATCTATTATAAACTCCTGTCTGTCTGTTTCCATCATCTATTATAAACTCCTGTCTGTCTGTTTCCACCATCTATTATAACCTCCTGTCTGTCTGTTTCCACCATCTATTATAAACTCCTGTCTGTCTGTTTCCATCATCTATTATAAACTCCTGTCTGTCTGTTTCCACCATCTATTATAAACTCCTGTCTGTCTGTTTCCATCATCTATTATAAACTCCTGTCTGTCTGTTTCCACCATCTATTATAAACTCCTGTCTGTCTGTTTCCACCATCTATTATAACCTCCTGTCTGTCTGTTTCCATCATCTATTATAACATCCTGTCTGTCTGTTTCCATCATCTATTATAAACTCCTGTCTGTCTGTTTCCACCATCTATTATAACCTCCTGTCTGTCTGTTTCCATCATCTATTATAACCTCCTGTCTGTCTGTTTCCATCATCTATTATAAACTCCTGTCTGTCTGTTTCCATCATCTATTATAAACTCCTGTCTGTCTGTTTCCATTATCTATTATAAACTCCTGTCTGTCTGTTTCCACCATCTATTATAACCTCCTGTCTGTCTGTTTCCATCATCTATTATAAACTCCTGTCTGTCTGTTTCCACCATCTATTATAAACTCCTGTCTGTCTGTTTCCATCATCTATTATAAACTCCTGTCTGTCTGTTTCCATCATCTATTATAACCTCCTGTCTGTCTGTTTCCACCATCTATTATAAACTCCTGTCTGTCTGTTTCCATCATCTATTATAACCTCCTGTCTGTCTGTTTCCATCAACTATTATAAACTCCTGTCTGTCTGTTTCCATCATCTATTATAAACTCCTGTCTGTCTGTTTCCATCATCTATTATAAACTCCTGTCTGTCTGTTTCCACCATCTATTATAAACTCCTGTCTGTCTGTTTCCATCATCTATTATAACCTCCTGTCTGTCTGTTTCCATCATCTATTATAAACTCCTGTCTGTCTGTTTCCACCATCTATTATAAACTCCTGTCTGTCTGTTTCCATCATCTATTATAAACTCCTGTCTGTCTGTTTCCACCATCTATTATAAACTCCTGTCTGTCTGTTTCCATCATCTATTATAAACTCCTGTCTGTCTGTTTCCATCATCTATTATAAACTCCTGTCTGTCTGTTTCCATCATCTATTATAACCTCCTGTCTGTCTGTTTCCATCATCTATTATAAACTCCTGTCTGTCTGTTTCCACCATCTATTATAAACTCCTGTCTGTCTGTTTCCATCATCTATTATAACCTCCTGTCTGTCTGTTTCCATCATCTATTATAAACTCCTGTCTGTCTGTTTCCACCATCTATTATAAACTCCTGTCTGTCTGTTTCCATCATCTATTATAAACTCCTGTCTGTCTGTTTCCTTCATCTATTATAACCTCCTGTCTGTCTGTTTCCATCATCTATTATAACCTCCTGTCTGTCTGTTTCCATCATCTATTATAACCTCCTGTCTGTCTGTTTCCACCATCTATTATAAACTCCTGTCTGTCTGTTTCCATCATCTATTATAAACTCCTGTCTGTCTGTTTCCATCATCTATTATAAACTCCTGTCTGTCTGTTTCCATCATCTATTATAACCTCCTGTCTGTCTGTTTCCATCATCTATTATAAACTCCTGTCTGTCTGTTTCCACCATCTATTATAACCTCCTGTCTGTCTGTTTCCACCATCTATTATAAACTCCTGTCTGTCTGTTTCCACCATCTATTATAAACTCCTGTCTGTCTGTTTCCATCATCTATTATAAACTCCTGTCTGTCTGTTTCCATCATCTATTATAAACTCCTGTCTGTCTGTTTCCACCATCTATTATAAACTCCTGTCTGTCTGTTTCCATCATCTATTATAAACTCCTGTCTGTCTGTTTCCATCATCTATTATAACCTCCTGTCTGTCTGTTTCCACCATCTATTATAAACTCCTGTCTGTCTGTTTCCATCATCTATTATAACCTCCTGTCTGTCTGTTTCCATCATCTATTATAAACTCCTGTCTGTCTGTTTCCATCATCTATTATAACCTCCTGTCTGTCTGTTTCCACCATCTATTATAAACTCCTGTCTGTCTGTTTCACCATCTATTATAACCTCCTGTCTGTCTGTTTCCATCATCTATTATAACATCCTGTCTGTCTGTTTCCATCATCTATTATAAACTCCTGTCTGTCTGTCTCCACCATCTATTATAACCTCCTGTCTGTCTGTTTCCATCATCTATTATAACCTCCTGTCTGTCTGTTTCCATCATCTATTATAAACTCCTGTCTGTCTGTTTCCATCATCTATTATAAACTCCTGTCTGTCTGTTTCCATTATCTATTATAAACTCCTGTCTGTCTGTTTCCACCATCTATTATAAACTCCTGTCTGTCTGTTTCCATCATCTATTATAAACTCCTGTCTGTCTGTTTCCACCATCTATTATAAACTCCTGTCTGTCTGTTTCCATCATCTATTATAAACTCCTGTCTGTCTGTTTCCATCATCTATTATAACCTCCTGTCTGTCTGTTTCCACCATCTATTATAAACTCCTGTCTGTCTGTTTCCATCATCTATTATAACCTCCTGTCTGTCTGTTTCCATCATCTATTATAAACTCCTGTCTGTCTGTTTCCATCATCTATTATAAACTCCTGTCTGTCTGTTTCCACCATCTATTATAAACTCCTGTCTGTCTGTTTCCATCATCTATTATAACCTCCTGTCTGTCTGTTTCCATCATCTATTATAAACTCCTGTCTGTCTGTTTCCACCATCTATTATAAACTCCTGTCTCTCTGTTTCCATCATCTATTATAAACTCCTGTCTGTCTGTTTCCACCATCTATTATAAACTCCTGTCTGTCTGTTTCCATCATCTATTATAAACTCCTGTCTGTCTGTTTCCATCATCTATTATAACCTCCTGTCTGTCTGTTTCCATCATCTATTATAAACTCCTGTCTGTCTGTTTCCACCATCTATTATAAACTCCTGTCTGTCTGTTTCCATCATCTATTATAAACTCCTGTCTGTCTGTTTCCATCATCTATTATAACCTCCTGTCTGTCTGTTTCCATCATCTATTATAAACTCCTGTCTGTCTGTTTCCATCATCTATTATAACCTCCTGTCTGTCTGTTTCCACCATCTATTATAAACTCCTGTCTGTCTGTTTCCATCATCTATTATAAACTCCTGTCTGTCTGTTTCCATCATCTATTATAAACTCCTGTCTGTCTGTTTCCACCATCTATTATAAACTCCTGTCTGTCTGTTTCCACCATCTATTATAAACTCCTGTCTGTCTGTTTCCACCATCTATTATAAACTCCTGTCTGTCTGTTTCCATCATCTATTATAAACTCCTGTCTGTCTGTTTCCATCATCTATTATAAACTCCTGTCTGTCTGTTTCCACCATCTATTATAAACTCCTGTCTGTCTGTTTCCATCATCTATTATAAACTCCTGTCTGTCTGTTTCCAACATCTATTATAAACTCCTGTCTGTCTGTTTCCATCATCTATTATAAACTCCTGTCTGTCTGTTTCCATCATCTATTATAAACTCCTGTCTGTCTGTTTCCATCATCTATTATAAACTCCTGTCTGTCTGTTTCCATCATCTATTATAAATGCCTGTCTGTCTGTTTCCATCATCTATTATAAACTCCTGTCTGTCTGTTTCCATCATCTATTATAACCTCCTGTCTGTCTGTTTCCACCATCTATTATAAACTCCTGTCTGTCTGTTTCCATCATCTATTATAACCTCCTGTCTGTCTGTTTCCATCATCTATTATAAACTCCTGTCTGTCTGTTTCCACCATCTATTATAACCTCCTGTCTGTCTGTTTCCATCATCTATTATAACCTCCTGTCTGTCTGTTTCCATCATCTATTATAACCTCCTGTCTGTCTGTTTCCATCATCTATTATGAACTCCTGTCTGTCTGTTTCCATCATCTATTATAACCTCCTGTCTGTCTGTTTCCATCATCTATTATAAACTCCTGTCTTTCTGTTTCCACCATCTATTATAAACTCCTGTCTGTCTGTTTCCATCATCTATTATAAACTCCTGTCTGTCTGTTTCCATCATCTATTATAAACTCATGTCTGTCTGTTTCCATCATCTATTATAAACTCCTGTCTGTCTGTTTCCACCATCTATTATAAACTCCTGTCTGTCTGTTTCCATCATCTATTATAAACTCCTGTCTGTCTGTTTCCACCATCTATTATAAACTCCTGTCTGTCTGTTTCCATCATCTATTATAAACTCCTGTCTGTCTGTTTCCATCATCTATTATAACCTCCTGTCTGTCTGTTTCCATCATCTATTATACACTCCTGTCTGTCTGTTTCCATCATCTATTATAAACTCCTGTCTGTCTGTTTCCATCATCTATTATAAACTCCTGTCTGTCTGTTTCCATCATCTATTATAAACTCCTGTCTGTCTGTTTCCATCATCTATTATAAACTCCTGTCTGTCTGTTTCCATCATCTATTATATACTCCTGTCTGTCTGTTTCCATCATCTATTATAAACTCCTGTCTGTCTGTTTCCATCATCTATTATAAACTCCTGTCTGTCTGTTTCCACCATCTATTATAAACTCCTGTCTCTCTGTTTCCATCATCTATTATAAACTCCTGTCTGTCTGTTTCCACCATCTATTATAAACTCCTGTCTGTCTGTTTCCATCATCTATTATAAACTCCTGTCTGTCTGTTTCCATCATCTATTATAAACTCCTGTCTGTCTGTTTCCATCATCTATTATAAACTCCTGTCTGTCTGTTTCCACCATCTATTATAAACTCCTGTCTGTCTGTTTCCACCATCTATTATAAACTCCTGTCTGTCTGTTTCCATCATCTATTATAAACTCCTGTCTGTCTGTTTCCATCATCTATTATAAACTCCTGTCTGTCTGTTTCCATCATCTATTATAAACTCCTGTCTGTCTGTTTCCACCATCTATTATAAACTCCTGTCTGTCTGTTTCCATCATCTATTATAAACTCCTGTCTGTCTGTTTCCATCATCTATTATAAACTCCTGTCTGTCTGTTTCCATCATCTATTATAAACTCCTGTCTGTCTGTTTCCATCATCTATTATAAACTCCTGTCTGTCTGTTTCCACCATCTATTATAAACTCCTGTCTGTCTGTTTCCATCATCTATTATAAACTCCTGTCTGTCTGTTTCCACCATCTATTATAAACTCCTGTCTGTCTGTTTCCATCATCTATTATAACCTCCTGTCTGTCTGTTTCCATCATCTATTATAAACTCCTGTCTGTCTGTTTCCAACATCTATTATAAACTCCTGTCTGTCTGTTTCCACCATCTATTATAAACTCCTGTCTGTCTGTTTCCATCATCTATTATAAACTCCTGTCTGTCTGTTTCCATCATCTATTATAAACTCCTGTCTGTCTGTTTCCATCATCTATTATAAACTCCTGTCTGTCTGTTTCCATCATCTATTATAAACTCCTGTCTGTCTGTTTCCATCATCTATTATAAACTCCTGTCTGTCTGTTTCCATCATCTATTATAAACTCCTGTCTGTCTGTTTCCATCATCTATTATAACCTCCTGTCTGTCTGTTTCCATCATCTATTATAAACTCCTGTCTGTCTGTTTCCATCATCTATTATAACCTCCTGTCTGTCTGTTTCCACCATCTATTATAACCTCCTGTCTGTCTGTTTCCATCATCTATTATAAACTCCTGTCTGTCTGTTTCCATCATCTATTATGAACTCCTGTCTGTCTGTTTCCATCATCTATTATAACCTCCTCTCTGTCTGTTTCCATCATCTATTATAAACTCCTGTCTGTCTGTTTCCACCATCTATTATAAACTCCTGTCTGTCTGTTTCCATCATCTATTATAAACTCCTGTCTGTCTGTTTCCATCATCTATTATAAACTCCTGTCTGTCTGTTTCCACCATCTATTATAAACTCCTGTCTGTCTGTTTCCATCATCTATTATAAACTCCTGTCTGTCTGTTTCCATCATCTATTATAAACTCCTGTCTGTCTGTTTCCATCATCTATTATAAACTCCTGTCTGTCTGTTTCCATCATCTATTATAACCTCCTGTCTGTCTGTTTCCACCATCTATTATAAACTCCTGTCTGTCTGTTTCCACCATCTATTATAAACTCCTGTCTGTCTGTTTCCATCATCTATTATAAACTCCTGTCTGTCTGTTTCCATCATCTATTATAAACTCCTGTCTGTCTGTTTCCATCATCTATTATAAACTCCTGTCTGTCTGTTTCCATCATCTATTATAAACTCCTGTCTGTCTGTTTCCATCATCTATTATAACCTCCTGTCTGTCTGTTTCCATCATCTATTATAAACTCCTGTCTGTCTGTTTCCACCATCTATTATAACCTCCTGTCTGTCTGTTTCCATCATCTATTATAAACTCCTGTCTGTCTGTTTCCATCATCTATTATAACCTCCTGTCTGTCTGTTTCCACCATCTATTATAAACTCCTGTCTGTCTGTTTCCATCATCTATTATAACCTCCTGTCTGTCTGTTTCCACCATCTATTATAAACTCCTGTCTGTCTGTTTCCATCATCTATTATAAACTCCTGTCTGTCTGTTTCCATCATCTATTATAAACTCCTGTCTGTCTGTTTCCATCATCTATTATAAACTCCTGTCTGTCTGTTTCCATCATCTATTATAACCTCCTGTCTGTCTGTTTCCATCATCTATTATAACCTCCTGTCTGTCTGTTTCCATCATCTATTATAAACTCCTGTCTGTCTGTTTCCACCATCTATTATAAACTCCTGTCTGTCTGTTTCCACCATCTATTATAAACTCCTGTCTGTCTGTTTCCATCATCTATTATAAACTCCTGTCTGTCTGTTTCCACCATCTATTATAACCTCCTGTCTGTCTGTTTCCATCATCTATTATAAACTCCTGTCTGTCTGTTTCCACCATCTATTATAAACTCCTGTCTGTCTGTTTCCATCATCTATTATAAACTCCTGTCTGTCTGTTTCCATCATCTATTATAAACTCCTGTCTGTCTGTTTCCATCATCTATTATAACCTCCTGTCTGTCTGTTTCCATCATCTATTATAAACTCCTGTCTGTCTGTTTCCATCATCTATTATAAACTCCTGTCTGTCTGTTTCCATCATCTATTATAAACTCCTGTCTGTCTGTTTCCATCATCTATTATAAACTCCTGTCTGTCTGTTTCCACCATCTATTATAAACTCCTGTCTGTCTGTTTCCACCATCTATTATAAACTCCTGTCTGTCTGTTTCCACCATCTATTATAAACTCCTGTCTGTCTGTTTCCATCATCTATTATAAACTCCTGTCTGTCTGTTTCCATCATCTATTATAACCTCCTGTCTGTCTGTTTCCATCATCTATTATAAACTCCTGTCTGTCTGTTTCCATCATCTATTATAAACTCCTGTCTGTCTGTTTCCATCATCTATTATAAACTCCTGTCTGTCTGTTTCCATCATCTATTATAAACTCCTGTCTGTCTGTTTCCATCATCTATTATAACCTCCTGTCTGTCTGTTTCCATCATCTATTATAAACTCCTGTCTGTCTGTTTCCATCATCTATTATAACCTCCTGTCTGTCTGTTTCCACCATCTATTATAAACTCCTGTCTGTCTGTTTCCATCATCTATTATAAACTCCTGTCTGTCTGTTTCCATCATCTATTATAAACTCCTGTCTGTCTGTTTCCATCATCTATTATAACCTCCTGTCTGTCTGTTTCCATCATCTATTATAAACTCCTGTCTGTCTGTTTCCACCATCTATTATAAACTCCTGTCTGTCTGTTTCCATCATCTATTATAAACTCCTGTCTGTCTGTTTCCATCATCTATTATAAACTCCTGTCTGTCTGTTTCCACCATCTATTATAAACTCCTGTCTGTCTGTTTCCATCATCTATTATAAACTCCTGTCTGTCTGTTTCCTTCATCTATTATAACCTCCTGTCTGTCTGTTTCCATCATCTATTATAACCTCCTGTCTGTCTGTTTCCATCATCTATTATAACCTCCTGTCTGTCTGTTTCCACCATCTATTATAACCTCCTGTCTGTCTGTTTCCATCATCTATTATAAACTCCTGTCTGTCTGTTTCCATCATCTATTATAAACTCCTGTCTGTCTGTTTCCATCATCTATTATAAACTCATGTCTGTCTGTTTCCACCATCTATTATAACCTCCTGTCTGTCTGTTTCCACCATCTATTATAAACTCCTGTCTGTCTGTTTCCACCATCTATTATAAACTCCTGTCTGTCTGTTTCCACCATCTATTATAAACTCCTGTCTGTCTGTTTCCACCATCTATTATAAACTCCTGTCTGTCTGTTTCCATCATCTATTATAAACTCCTGTCTGTCTGTTTCCATCATCTATTATGAACTCCTGTCTGTCTGTTTCCATCATCTATTATAAACTCCTGTCTGTCTGTTTCCATAATCTATTATAAACTCCTGTCTGTCTGTTTCCACCATCTATTATAAACTCCTGTCTGTCTGTTTCCATCATCTATTATAAACTCCTGTCTGTCTGTTTCCATCATCTATTATAAACTCCTGTCTGTCTGTTTCCACCATCTATTATAAACTCCTGTCTGTCTGTTTCCATCATCTATTATAAACTCCTGTCTGTCTGTTTCCATCATCTATTATAAACTCCTGTCTGTCTGTTTCCATCATCTATTATAAACTCCTGTCTGTCTGTTTCCATCATCTATTATAAACTCCTGTCTGTCTGTTTCCATCATCTATTATAAACTCCTGTCTGTCTGTTTCCATCATCTATTATAAACTCCTGTCTGTCTGTTTCCATCATCTATTATAAACTCCTGTCTGTCTGTTTCCATCATCTATTATAAACTCCTGTCTGTCTGTTTCCATCATCTATTATAAACTCCTGTCTGTCTGTTTCCATCATCTATTATAAACTCCTGTCTGTCTGTTTCCTTTATCTATTATAACCTCCTGTCTGTCTGTTTCCATCATCTATTATAACCTCCTGTCTGTCTGTTTCCATCATCTATTATAACCTCCTGTCTGTCTGTTTCCATCATCTATTATAACCTCCTGTCTGTCTGTTTCCACCATCTATTATAAACTCCTGTCTGTCTGTTTCCACCATCTATTATAAACTCCTCTCTGTCTGTTTCCATCATCTATTATAACCTCCTGTCTGTCTGTTTCCATCATCTATTATAAACTCCTGTCTGTCTGTTTCCATCATCTATTATAACCTCCTGTCTGTCTGTTTCCATCATCTATTATAAACTCCTGTCTGTCTGTTTCCACCATCTATTATAAACTCCTGTCTGTCTGTTTCCATCATCTATTATAAACTCCTGTCTGTCTGTTTCCATCATCTATTATAAACTCCTGTCTGTCTGTTTCCATCATCTATTATAAACTCCTGTCTGTCTGTTTCCATCATCTATTATAAACTCCTGTCTGTCTGTTTCCATCATCTATTATAACCTCCTGTCTGTCTGTTTCCACCATCTATTATAAACTCCTGTCTGTCTGTTTCCATCATCTATTATAACCTCCTGTCTGTCTGTTTCCATCATCTATTATAAACTCCTGTCTGTCTGTTTCCATCATCTATTATAAACTCCTGTCTGTCTGTTTCCATCATCTATTATAAACTCCTGTCTGTCTGTTTCCATCATCTATTATAAACTCCTGTCTGTCTGTTTCCATCATCTATTATAAACTCCTGTCTGTCTGTTTCCATCATCTATTATAACCTCCTGTCTGTCTGTTTCCATCATCTATTATAAACTCCTGTCTGTCTGTTTCCACCATCTATTATAACCTCCTGTCTGTCTGTTTCCACCATCTATTATAAACTCCTGTATGTCTGTTTCCATCATCTATTATAAACTCCTGTCTGTCTGTTTCAATCATCTATTATAACCTCCTGTCTGTCTGTTTCCATCATCTATTATAAACTCCTGTCTGTCTGTTTCCACCATCTATTATAAACTCCTGTCTGTCTGTTTCCATCATCTATTATAACCTCCTGTCTGTCTGTTTCACCATCTATTATAACCTCCTGTCTGTCTGTTTCCATCATCTATTATAAACTCCTGTCTGTCTGTTTCCATCATCTATTATAAACTCCTGTCTGTCTGTTTCCATCATCTATTATAACCTCCTGTCTGTCTGTTTCCACCATCTATTATAAACTCCTGTCTGTCTGTTTCCATCATCTATTATAACCTCCTGTCTGTCTGTTTCCACCATCTATTATAAACTCCTGTCTGTCTGTTTCCACCATCTATTATAAACTCCTGTCTGTCTGTTTCCACCATCTATTATAAACTCCTGTCTGTCTGTTTCCATCATCTATTATAACATCCTGTCTGTCTGTTTCCATCATCTATTATAAACTCCTGTCTGTCTGTCTCCATCATCTATTATAAACTCCTGTCTGTCTGTTTCCACCATCTATTATAACCTCCTGTCTGTCTGTTTCCATCATCTATTATAAACTCCTGTCTGTCTGTTTCCATCATCTATTATAAACTCCTGTCTGTCTGTTTCCACTATCTATTATAAACTCCTGTCTGTCTGTTTCCACCATCTATTATAAACTCCTGTCTGTCTGTTTCCACCATCTATTATAAACTCCTGTCTGTCTGTTTCCACCATCTATTATAAACTCCTGTCTGTCTGTTTCCATCATCTATTATAAACTCCTGTCTGTCTGTTTCCATCATCTATTATAACCTCCTGTCTGTCTGTTTCCACCATCTATTATAAACTCCTGTCTGTCTGTTTCCACCATCTATTATAACCTCCTGTCTGTCTGTTTCCATCATCTATTATAAACTCCTGTCTGTCTGTTTCCATCATCTATTATAAACTCCTGTCTGTCTGTTTCCATCATCTATTATAAACTCCTGTCTGTCTGTTTCCACCATCTATTATATACTCCTGTCTGTCTGTTTCCATCATCTATTATAACCTCCTGTCTGTCTGTTTCCATCATCTATTATAAACTCCTGTCTGTCTGTTTCCACCATCTATTATAAACTCCTGTCTGTCTGTTTCCACCATCTATTATAAACTCCTGTCTGTCTGTTTCCACCATCTATTATAAACTCCTGTCTGTCTGTTTCCATCATCTATTATAAACTCCTGTCTGTCTGTTTCCATCATCTATTATAACCTCCTGTCTGTCTGTTTCCATCATCTATTATAAACTCCTGTCTGTCTGTTTCCATCATCTATTATAAACTCCTGTCTGTCTGTTTCCACCATCTATTATAAACTCCTGTCTGTCTGTTTCCATCATCTATTATAACCTCCTGTCTGTCTGTTTCCATCATCTATTATAAACTCCTGTCTGTCTGTTTCCATCATCTATTATAACCTCCTGTCTGTCTGTTTCCACCATCTATTATAAACTCCTGTCTGTCTGTTTCCACCATCTATTATAACCTCCTGTCTGTCTGTTTCCACCATCTATTATAAACTCCTGTCTGTCTGTTTCCACCATCTATTATAAACTCCTGTCTGTCTGTTTCCACCATCTATTATAAACTCCTGTCTGTCTGTTTCCATCATCTATTATAAACTCCTGTCTGTCTGTTTCCATCATCTATTATAAACTCCTGTCTGTCTGTTTCCATCATCTATTATAACCTCCTGTCTGTCTGTTTCCACCATCTATTATAAACTCCTGTCTGTCTGTTTCCACCATCTATTATAAACTCCTGTCTGTCTGTTTCCACCATCTATTATAAACTCCTGTCTGTCTGTTTCCATCATCTATTATAACACTCCTGTCTGTCTGTTTCCACCATCTATTATAAACTCCTGTCTGTCTGTTTCCATCATCTATTATAACCTCCTGTCTGTCTGTTTCCATCATCTATTATAAACTCCTGTCTGTCTGTTTCCACCATCTATTATAAACTCCTGTCTGTCTGTTTCCATCATCTATTATAAACTCCTGTCTGTCTGTTTCCATCATCTATTATAAACTCCTGTCTGTCTGTTTCCATCATCTATTATAAACTCCTGTCTGTCTGTTTCCATCATCTATTATAAACTCCTGTCTGTCTGTTTCCATCATCTATTATAAACTCCTGTCTGTCTGTTTCCACCATCTATTATAAACTCCTGTCTGTCTGTTTCCATCATCTATTATAAACTCCTGTCTGTCTGTTTCCACCATCTATTATAAACTCCTGTCTGTCTGTTTCCACCATCTATTATAACCTCCTGTCTGTCTGTTTCCACCATCTATTATAAACTCCTGTCTGTCTGTTTCCATCATCTATTATAAACTCCTGTCTGTCTGTTTCCATCATCTATTATAAATCTCCTGTCTGTCTGTTTCCATCATCTATTATAACCTCCTGTCTGTCTGTTTCCATCATCTATTATAAACTCCTGTCTGTCTGTTTCCACCATCTATTATAAACTCCTGTCTGTCTGTTTCCACCATCTATTATAAACTCCTGTATGTATGTTTCCACCATCTATTATAAACTCCTGTCTGTCTGTTTCCACCATCTATTATAAACTCCTGTCTGTCTGTTTCCATCAACTATTATAAACTCCTGTCTGTCTGTTTCCACCATCTATTATAAACTCCTGTCAGTCTGTTTCCATCATCTATTATAAACTCCTGTCTGTCTGTTTCCATCATCTATTATAAACTCCTGTCTGTCTGTTTCCATCATCTATTATAAACTCCTGTCTGTCTGTTTCCATCATCTATTATAACCTCCTGTCTGTCTGTTTCCACCATCTATTATAACACTCCTGTCTGTCTGTTTCCATCATCTATTATAACCTCCTGTCTGTCTGTTTCCATCATCTATTATAAACTCCTGTCTGTCTGTTTCCACCATCTATTATAAACTCCTGTCTGTCTGTTTCCATCATCTATTATAAACTCCTGTCTGTCTGTTTCCACCATCTATTATATACTCCTGTCTGTCTGTTTCCATCATCTATTATAAACTCCTGTCTGTCTGTTTCATCATCTATTATAAACTCCTGTCTGTCTGTTTCCATCATCTATTATAAACTCCTGTCTGTCTGTTTCCACCATCTATTATAAACTCCTGTCTGTCTGTTTCCACCATCTATTATAAACTCCTGTCTGTCTGTTTCCACCATCTATTATAAACTCCTGTCTGTCTGTTTCCATCATCTATTATAACCTCCTGTCTGTCTGTTTCCATCATCTATTATAAACTCCTGTCTGTCTGTTTCCACCATCTATTATAAACTCCTGTCTGTCTGTTTCCACCATCTATTATAACCTCCTGTCTGTCTGTTTCCATCATCTATTATAAACTCCTGTCTGTCTGTTTCCATCATCTATTATAAACTCCTGTCTGTCTGTTTCCACCATCTATTATAAACTCCTGTCTGTCTGTTTCCACTATCTATTATAAACTCCTGTCTGTCTGTTTCCACCATCTATTATAACCTCCTGTCTGTCTGTTTCCATCATCTATTATAAACTCCTGTCTGTCTGTTTCCACCATCTATTATAAACTCCTGTCTGTCTGTTTCCACCATCTATTATAAACTCCTGTCTGTCTGTTTCCATCATCTATTATAAACTCCTGTCTGTCTGTTTCCATCATCTATTATAACCTCCTGTCTGTCTGTTTCCATCATCTATTATAACTCCTGTCTGTCTGTTTCCACCATCTATTATAAACTCCTGTCTGTCTGTTTCCATCATCTATTATAAACTCCTGTCTCTCTGTTTCCACCATCTATTATAAACTCCTGTCTGTCTGTTTCCATCATCTATTATAAACTCCTGTCTGTCTGTTTCCATCATCTATTATAAACTCCTGTCTGTCTGTTTCCATCATCTATTATAAACTCCTGTCTGTCTGTTTCCATCATCTATTATAAACTCCTGTCTGTCTGTTTCCATCATCTATTATAAACTCCTGTCTGTCTGTTTCCATCATCTATTATAAACTCCTGTCTGTCTGTTTCCATCATCTATTATAAACTCCTGTCTGTCTGTTTCCATCATCTATTATAAACTCCTGTCTGTCTGTTTCCATCATCTATTATAACCTCCTGTCTGTCTGTTTCCACCATCTATTATAAACTCCTGTCTGTCTGTTTCCATCATCTATTATAACCTCCTGTCTGTCTGTTTCCATCATCTATTATAAACTCCTGTCTGTCTGTTTCCATCATCTATTATAACCTCCTGTCTGTCTGTTTCCACCATCTATTATAACCTCCTGTCTGTCTGTTTCCATCATCTATTATAAACTCCTGTCTGTCTGTTTCCATCATCTATTATAAACTCCTGTCTGTCTGTTTCCATCATCTATTATAACCTCCTGTCTGTCTGTTTCCATCATCTATTATAAACTCCTGTCTGTCTGTTTCCACCATCTATTATAAACTCCTGTCTGTCTGTTTCCACCATCTATTATAAACTCCTGTCTGTCTGTTTCCATCATCTATTATAAACTCCTGTCTGTCTGTTTCCACCATCTATTATAAACTCCTGTCTGTCTGTTTCCACCATCTATTATAAACTCCTGTATGTCTGTTTCAATAATCTATTATGAACTCCTGTCTGTCTGTTTCCATCATCTATTATAAACTCCTGTCTGTCTGTTTCCACCATCTATTATAACCTCCTGTCTGTCTGTTTCCACCATCTATTATAAACTCCTGTCTGTCTGTTTCCACCATCTATTATAAACTCCTGTCTGTCTGTTTCCATCATCTATTATAAACTCCTGTCTGTCTGTTTCCATCATCTATTATAAACTCCTGTCTGTCTGTTTCCATCATCTATTATAAACTCCTGTCTGTCTGTTTCCACCATCTATTATAAACTCCTGTCTGTCTGTTTCCATCATCTATTATAAACTCCTGTCTGTCTGTTTCCACCATCTATTATAACCTCCTGTCTGTCTGTTTCCATCATCTATTATAAACTCCTGTCTGTCTGTTTCCACCATCTATTATAAACTCCTGTCTGTCTGTTTCCATCATCTATTATAAACTCCTGTCTGTCTGTTTCCATCATCTATTATAAACTCCTGTCTGTCTGTTTCCATCATCTATTATAAACTCCTGTCTGTCTGTTTCCACCATCTATTATAAACTCCTGTCTGTCTGTTTCCACCATCTATTATAAACTCCTGTCTGTCTGTTTCCATCATCTATTATAAACTCCTGTCTGTCTGTTTCCATCATCTATTATAAACTCCTGTCTGTCTGTTTCCATCATCTATTATAAACTCCTGTCTGTCTGTTTCCATCATCTATTATAAACTCCTGTCTGTCTGTTTCCACCATCTATTATAAACTCCTGTCTGTCTGTTTCCACCATCTATTATAAACTCCTGTCTGTCTGTTTCCACCATCTATTATAAACTCCTGTCTGTCTGTTTCCACCATCTATTATAAACTCCTGTCTGTCTGTTTCCATCATCTATTATAAACTCCTGTCTGTCTGTTTCCATCATCTATTATAACCTCCTGTCTGTCTGTTTCCATCATCTATTATAAACTCCTGTCTGTCTGTTTCCATCATCTATTATAAACTCCTGTCTGTCTGTTTCATCATCTATTATAAACTCCTGTCTGTCTGTTTCCATCATCTATTATAAACTCCTGTCTGTCTGTTTCCATCATCTATTATAACCTCCTGTCTGTCTGTTTCCACCATCTATTATAAACTCCTGTCTGTCTGTTTCCATCATCTATTATAACCTCCTGTCTGTCTGTTTCCACCATCTATTATAAACTCCTGTCTGTCTGTTTCCATCATCTATTATAAACTCCTGTCTGTCTGTTTCCATCATCTATTATAAACTCCTGTCTGTCTGTTTCCATCATCTATTATAACCTCCTGTCTGTCTGTTTCCACCATCTATTATAAACTCCTGTCTGTCTGTTTCCACCATCTATTATAAACTCCTGTCTGTCTGTTTCCATCATCTATTATAAACTCCTGTCTGTCTGTTTCCATCATCTATTATAAACTCCTGTCTGTCTGTTTCCATCATCTATTATAAACTCCTGTCTGTCTGTTTCCATCATCTATTATAAACTCCTGTCTGTCTGTTTCCATCATCTATTATAACCTCCTGTCTGTCTGTTTCCATCATCTATTATAAACTCCTGTCTGTCTGTTTCCATCATCTATTATAACCTCCTGTCTGTCTGTTTCCATCATCTATTATAAACTCCTGTCTGTCTGTTTCCACCATCTATTATAAACTCCTGTCTGTCTGTTTCCACCATCTATTATAAACTCCTGTCTGTCTGTTTCCATCATCTATTATAAACCTCCTGTCTGTCTGTTTCCATCATCTATTATAAACTCCTGTCTGTCTGTTTCCATCATCTATTATAAACTCCTGTCTGTCTGTTTCCACCATCTATTATAAACTCCTGTCTGTCTGTTTCCACCATCTATTATAAACTCCTGTCTGTCTGTTTCCACCATCTATTATAACCTCCTGTCTGTCTGTTTCCATCATCTATTATAAACTCCTGTCTGTCTGTTTCCATCATCTATTATAAACTCCTGTCTGTCTGTTTCCATCATCTATTATAAACTCCTGTCTGTCTGTTTCCATCATCTATTATAAACTCCTGTCTGTCTGTTTCCATCATCTATTATAAACTCCTGTCTGTCTGTTTCCATCATCTATTATAAACTCCTGTCTGTCTGTTTCCATCATCTATTATAACCTCCTGTCTGTCTGTTTCCATCATCTATTATAAACTCCTGTCTGTCTGTTTCCATCATCTATTATAACCTCCTGTCTGTCTGTTTCCATCATCTATTATAAACTCCTGTCTGTCTGTTTCCACCATCTATTATAAACTCCTGTCTGTCTGTTTCCATCATCTATTATAAACTCCTGTCTGTCTGTTTCCATCATCTATTATAAACTCCTGTCTGTCTGTTTCCATCATCTATTATAAACTCCTGTCTGTCTGTTTCCATCATCTATTATAACCTCCTGTCTGTCTGTTTCCATCATCTATTATAAACTCCTGTCTGTCTGTTTCCACCATCTATTATAAACTCCTGTCTGTCTGTTTCCATCATCTATTATAAACTCCTGTCTGTCTGTTTCCATCATCTATTATAACCTCCTGTCTGTCTGTTTCCATCATCTATTATAACTCCTGTCTGTCTGTTTCCATCATCTATTATAACCTCCTGTCTGTCTGTTTCCACCATCTATTATAAACTCCTGTCTGTCTGTTTCCACCATCTATTATAAACTCCTGTCTGTCTGTTTCCATCATCTATTATAAACTCCTGTCTGTCTGTTTCCATCATCTATTATAACTCCTGTCTGTCTGTTTCCATCATCTATTATAAACTCCTGTCTGTCTGTTTCCATCATCTATTATAAACTCCTGTCTGTCTGTTTCCATCATCTATTATAAACTCCTGTCTGTCTGTTTCCATCATCTATTATAAACTCCTGTCTGTCTGTTTCCACCATCTATTATAAACTCCTGTCTGTCTGTTTCCATCATCTATTATAAACTCCTGTCTGTCTGTTTCCATCATCTATTATAAACTCCTGTCTGTCTGTTTCCATCATCTATTATAAACTCCTGTCTGTCTGTTTCCATCATCTATTATAAACTCCTGTCTGTCTGTTTCCACCATCTATTATAAACTCCTGTCTGTCTGTTTCCATCATCTATTATAAACTCCTGTCTGTCTGTTTCCATCATCTATTATAAACTCCTGTCTGTCTGTTTCCATCATCTATTATAACCTCCTGTCTGTCTGTTTCCACCATCTATTATAAACTCCTGTCTGTCTGTTTCCATCATCTATTATAAACTCCTGTCTGTCTGTTTCCATCATCTATTATAAACTCCTGTCTGTCTGTTTCCATCATCTATTATAAACTCCTGTCTGTCTGTTTCCACCATCTATTATAAACTCCTGTCTGTCTGTTTCCATCATCTATTATAAACTCCTGTCTGTCTGTTTCCACCATCTATTATAAACTCCTGTCTGTCTGTTTCCATCATCTATTATAAACTCCTGTCTGTCTGTTTCAATCATCTATTATAACCTCCTGTCTGTCTGTTTCCATCATCTATTATAAACTCCTGTCTGTCTGTTTCCATCATCTATTATAAACTCCTGTCTGTCTGTTTCCATCATCTATTATAAACTCCTGTCTGTCTGTTTCCATCATCTATTATAAACTCCTGTCTGTCTGTTTCCATCATCTATTATAAACTCCTGTCTGTCTGTTTCCATCATCTATTATAAACTCCTGTCTGTCTGTTTCCATCATCTATTATAAACTCCTGTCTGTCTGTTTCCATCATCTATTATAAACTCCTGTCTGTCTGTTTCCACCATCTATTATAAACTCCTGTCTGTCTGTTTCCATCATCTATTATAAACTCCTGTCTGTCTGTTTCCACCATCTATTATAAACTCCTGTCTGTCTGTTTCCACCATCTATTATAAACTCCTGTCTGTCTGTTTCCATCATCTATTATAAACTCCTGTCTGTCTGTTTCCATCATCTATTATAAACTCCTGTCTGTCTGTTTCCACCATCTATTATAAACTCCTGTCTGTCTGTTTCCATCATCTATTATAAACTCCTGTCTGTCTGTTTCCATCATCTATTATAAACTCCTGTCTGTCTGTTTCCATCATCTATTATAAACTCCTGTCTGTCTGTTTCCATCATCTATTATAAACTCCTGTCTGTCTGTTTCACCATCTATTATAAACTCCTGTCTGTCTGTTTCCACCATCTATTATAAACTCCTGTCTGTCTGTTTCCACCATCTATTATAAACTCCTGTCTGTCTGTTTCCATCATCTATTATAAACTCCTGTCTGTCTGTTTCCATCATCTATTATAAACTCCTGTCTGTCTGTTTCCATCATCTATTATAACCTCCTGTCTGTCTGTTTCCACCATCTATTATAAACTCCTGTCTGTCTGTTTCCACCATCTATTATAAACTCCTGTCTGTCTGTTTCCATCATCTATTATAAACTCCTGTCTGTCTGTTTCCATCATCTATTATAAACTTCTGTCTGTCTGTTTCCATCATCTATTATAAACTCCTGTCTGTCTGTTTCCACCATCTATTATAACCTCCTGTCTGTCTGTTTCCATCATCTATTATAAACTCCTGTCTGTCTGTTTCCATCATCTATTATAAACTCCTGTCTGTCTGTTTCCATCATCTATTATAAACTCCTGTCTGTCTGTTTCCATCATCTATTATAAACTCCTGTCTGTCTGTTTCCACCATCTATTATAACCTCCTGTCTGTCTGTTTCCATCATCTATTATAAACTCCTGTCTGTCTGTTTCCACCATCTATTATAAACTCCTGTCTGTCTGTTTCCACCATCTATTATAAACTCCTGTCTGTCTGTTTCCATCATCTATTATAAACTCCTGTCTGTCTGTTTCCATCATCTATTATAAACTCCTGTCTGTCTGTTTCCATCATCTATTATAACCTCCTGTCTGTCTGTTTCCATCATCTATTATAACCTCCTGTCTGTCTGTTTCCACCATCTATTATAAACTCCTGTCTGTCTGTTTCCACCATCTATTATAAACTCCTGTCTGTCTGTTTCCATCATCTATTATAAACTCCTGTCTGTCTGTTTCCACCATCTATTATAAACTCCTGTCTGTCTGTTTCCATCATCTATTATAAACTCCTGTCTGTCTGTTTCCATCATCTATTATAACCTCCTGTCTGTCTGTTTCCACCATCTATTATAACCTCCTGTCTGTCTGTTTCCACCATCTATTATAACCTCCTGTCTGTCTGTTTCCACCATCTATTATAAACTCCTGTCTGTCTGTTTCCACCATCTATTATAACCTCCTGTCTGTCTGTTTCCATCATCTATTATAAACTCCTGTCTGTCTGTTTCCATCATCTATTATAAACTCCTGTCTGTCTGTTTCCACCATCTATTATAACCTCCTGTCTGTCTGTTTCCATCATCTATTATAACCTCCTGTCTGTCTGTTTCCATCATCTATTATAAACTCCTGTCTGTCTGTTTCCACCATCTATTATAAACTCCTGTCTCTCTGTTTCCACCATCTATTATAAACTCCTGTCTGTCTGTTTCCACCATCTATTATAAACTCCTGTCTGTCTGTTTCCATCATCTATTATAAACTCCTGTCTGTCTGTTTCCATCATCTATTATAACCTCCTGTCTGTCTGTTTCCATCATCTATTATAAACTCCTGTCTGTCTGTTTCCATCATCTATTATAAACTCCTGTCTGTCTGTTTCCACCATCTATTATAAACTCCTGTCTGTCTGTTTCCATCATCTATTATAAACTCCTGTCTGTCTGTTTCCATCATCTATTATAAACTCCTGTCTGTCTGTTTCCATCATCTATTATAAACTCCTGTCTGTCTGTTTCCATCATCTATTATAAACTCCTGTCTGTCTGTTTCCACCATCTATTATAACCTCCTGTCTGTCTGTTTCCACCATCTATTATAAACTCCTGTCTGTCTGTTTCCACCATCTATTATAAACTCCTGTCTGTCTGTTTCCATCATCTATTATAAACTCCTGTCTGTCTGTTTCCATCATCTATTATAAACTCCTGTCTGTCTGTTTCCACCATCTATTATAAACTCCTGTCTGTCTGTTTCCATCATCTATTATAAACTCCTGTCTGTCTGTTTCCATCATCTATTATAAACTCCTGTCTGTCTGTTTCCACCATCTATTATAAACTCCTGTCTGTCTGTTTCCATCATCTATTATAAACTCCTGTCTGTCTGTTTCCACCATCTATTATAAACTCCTGTCTGTCTGTTTCCATCATCTATTATAAACTCCTGTCTGTCTGTTTCCACCATCTATTATAAACTCCTGTCTGTCTGTTTCCACCATCTATTATAAACTCCTGTCTGTCTGTTTCACCATCTATTATAAACTCCTGTCTGTCTGTTTCATCATCTATTATAAACTCCTGTCTGTCTGTTTCCATCATCTATTATAAACTCCTGTCTGTCTGTTTCCATCATCTATTATAACCTCCTGTCTGTCTGTTTCCATCATCTATTATAAACTCCTGTCTGTCTGTTTCCACCATCTATTATAAACTCCTGTCTGTCTGTTTCCACCATCTATTATAAACTCCTGTCTGTCTGTTTCCACCATCTATTATAACTCCTGTCTGTCTGTTTCCATCATCTATTATAAACTCCTGTCTGTCTGTTTCCATCATCTATTATAAACTCCTGTCTGTCTGTTTCCATCATCTATTATAAACTCCTGTCTGTCTGTTTCCACCATCTATTATAAACTCCTGTCTGTCTGTTTCCACCATCTATTATAAACTCCTGTCTGTCTGTTTCCATCATCTATTATAAACTCCTGTCTGTCTGTTTCCACCATCTATTATAACCTCCTGTCTGTCTGTTTCCATCATCTATTATAACCTCCTGTCTGTCTGTTTCCATCATCTATTATAAACTCCTGTCTGTCTGTTTCCACCATCTATTATAACCTCCTGTCTGTCTGTTTCCATCATCTATTATAAACTCCTGTCTGTCTGTTTCCACCATCTATTATAAACTCCTGTCTGTCTGTTTCCATCATCTATTATAAACTCCTGTCTGTCTGTTTCCATCATCTATTATAAACTCCTGTCTGTCTGTTTACACCATCTATTATAAACTCCTGTCTGTCTGTTTCCATCATCTATTATAAACTCCTGTCTGTCTGTTTCCACCATCTATTATAAACTCCTGTCTGTCTGTTTCCACCATCTATTATAAACTCCTGTCTGTCTGTTTCCATCATCTATTATAAACTCCTGTCTGTCTGTTTCCATCATCTATTATAAACTCCTGTCTGTCTGTTTCCATCATCTATTATAAACTCCTGTCTGTCTGTTTCCATCATCTATTATAAACTCCTGTCTGTCTGTTTCCATCATCTATTATAAACTCCTGTCTGTCTGTTTCCATCATCTATTATAACCTCCTGTCTGTCTGTTTCCATCATCTATTATAAACTCCTGTCTGTCTGTTTCCATCATCTATTATAACTCCTGTCTGTCTGTTTCCACCATCTATTATAAACTCCTGTCTGTCTGTTTCCATCATCTATTATAAACTCCTGTCTGTCTGTTTCCATCATCTATTATGAACTCCTGTCTGTCTGTTTCCATCATCTATTATAACCTCCCTGTCTGTCTGTTTCCACCATCTATTATAAACTCCTGTCTGTCTGTTTCCACCATCTATTATAAACTCCTGTCTGTCTGTTTCCATCATCTATTATAAACTCCTGTCTGTCTGTTTCCATCATCTATTATAAACTCCTGTCTGTCTGTTTCCACCATCTATTATAAACTCCTGTCTGTCTGTTTCCACCATCTATTATAAACTCCTGTCTGTCTGTTTCCATCATCTATTATAAACTCCTGTCTGTCTGTTTCCACCATCTATTATAAACTCCTGTCTGTCTGTTTCCATCATCTATTATAACCTCCTGTCTGTCTGTTTCCATCATCTATTATAAACTCCTGTCTGTCTGTTTCCACCATCTATTATAAACTCCTGTCTGTCTGTTTCCACCATCTATTATAAACTCCTGTCTGTCTGTTTCCACCATCTATTATAAACTCCTGTCTGTCTGTTTCCATCATCTATTATAAACTCCTGTCTGTCTGTTTCCATCATCTATTATAAACTCCTGTCTGTCTGTTTCCATCATCTATTATAACCTCCTGTCTGTCTGTTTCCACCATCTATTATAAACTCCTGTCTGTCTGTTTCCATCATCTATTATAAACTCCTGTCTGTCTGTTTCCACCATCTATTATAAACTCCTGTATGTCTGTTTCCACCATCTATTATAAACTCCTGTCTGTCTGTTTCCACCATCTATTATAAACTCCTGTCTGTCTGTTTCCATCATCTATTATAACCTTCTGTCTGTCTGTTTCCATCATCTATTATAACCTCCTGTCTGTCTGTTTCCATCATCTATTATAACCTCCTGTCTGTCTGTTTCCACCATCTATTATAAACTCCTGTCTGTCTGTTTCCATCATCTATTATAAACTCCTGTCTGTCTGTTTCCATCATCTATTATAAACTCCTGTCTGTCTGTTTCCATCATCTATTATAAACTCCTGTCTGTCTGTTTCCATCATCTATTATAAACTCCTGTCTGTCTGTTTCCATCATCTATTATAAACCTCCTGTCTGTCTGTTTCCATCATCTATTATAACCTCCTGTCTGTCTGTTTCCATCATCTATTATAAACTCCTGTCTGTCTGTTTCCATCATCTATTATAACCTCCTGTCTGTCTGTTTCCATCATCTATTATAACCTCTGTCTCTGTTCTGGTTTCATCATCTATTATAAACTCCTGTCTGTCTGTTTCCACCATCTATTATAAACTCCTGTCTGTCTGTTTCCATCATCTATTATAAACTCCTGTCTGTCTGTTTACACCATCTATTATAAACTCCTGTCTGTCTGTTTCCATCATCTATTATAAACTCCTGTCTGTCTGTTTCCATCATCTATTATAAACTCCTGTCTGTCTGTTTCCATCATCTATTATAACCTCCTGTCTGTCTGTTTCCATCATCTATTATAACCTCCTGTCTGTCTGTTTCCATCATCTATTATAAACTCCTGTCTGTCTGTTTCCATCATCTATTATAAACTCCTGTCTGTCTGTTTCCACCATCTATTATAAACTCCTGTCTGTCTGTTTCCATCATCTATTATTACATTTACATTTACGTCATTTAGCAGACGCTCTTATCCAGAGCGACTTACAAATTGGTGCATTCACCCTATAGCCAGTGGGATAACCACTTTTTATTTTATTTTTGGGGGGGGGGGTAGAAGGATTACTTTATCCTATCCCAGGTATTCCTTAAAGAGGTGGGGTTTCAAATGTCTCCGGAAGGTGGTGAGTGACTCCGCTGTCCTGGCGTCGTGAGGGAGCTTGTTCCACCATTGGGGTGCCAGAGCAGCGAACAGTTTTGACTGGGCTGAGAGGGAACTATGCTTCCGCAGAGGAAGGGGAGCCAGCAGGCCAGAGGTGGATGAACGCAATGCCCTCGTTTGGGTGTAGGGACTGATCAGAGCCTGAAGGTACGGAGGTGCCGTTCCCCTCACAGCTCCATAGGCAAGCACCATGGTCTTGTAACAGATGCGAGCCTCAACTGGAAGCCAGTGGAGTGTGCGGAGGAGCGGGGTGAAGTGAGAGAACTTTGGAAGGTTGAACACCAGACGGGCTGCGGCATTCTGGATGAGTTGTAGGGGTTTAATGGCACAGGCAGGGAGCCCCGCCAACAGCGAGTTGCATTAATCCAGACGGGAGATGACAAGTGCCTGGATTAGGACCTGTGCCGCTTCCTGTGTAAGGCAGGGTCGTACTCTCCGAATGTTGTAGAGCATGAACCTACAGGATCGGGTCACCGCCTTGATGTTAGCGGAGAACGACAGGGTGTTTTCCAGGGTCATGCCAAGGCTCTTCGCACTCTGGGAGGAGGACACAACGGAGTTGTCAACCGTGATGGCGAGATCATGGAACGGGCAGTCCTTCCCCGGGAGGAAGAGCAGCTCCGTCTTGCCAAGGTTCAGCTTGAGGTGGTGATCCGTCATCCATACTGATATGTCTGCCAGACATGCAGAGATGCGATTCGCCACCTGGTTATCAGAAGGGGGAAAGGAGAAGATTAGTTGTGTATCGTCAGCGTAGCAATGATAGGAGAGGCCATGTGAGGATATGACAGAGCCAAGTGACTTGGTGTATAGCGAGAATAGGAGAGGGCCTAGAACTGAGCCCTGGGGACACCAGTGGTGAGAGCACGTGGTGCGGAGACAGCTTCTCGCCATCCCACTTGGTAGGAGCGACCGGTCAGGTAGGACGCAATCCAAGAGTGAGCCGCGCCGGAGATGCCCAGCTCGGAGAGGGTGGAGAAGAGGATCTGATGGTTCACAGTATCAAAGGCAGCAGACAGGTCTAGAAGGACAAGAGCAGAGGAGAGAGAGTTAGCTTTAGCAGTGCGGAGAGCCTCCGTGACACAGAGAAGAGCAGTCTCAGTTGAATGACCAGTCCTGAAACCTGACTGGTTTGGATCAAGAAGGTCATTCTGAGAGAGATAGCAAGAGAGTTGGCTAAAGACGGCACGCTCAATAGTTTTGGAGAGAAAAGAAAGAAGGGATACTGGTCTGTAGTTGTTGACATCAGAGGGATCGAGTGTTGGTTTTTTGAGAAGGGGGTGCAACTCTCGCTCTCTTGAAGACGGAAGGGACATAGCCAGCGGTCAAGGATGAGTTGATCAGCGAGGTGAGGTAGGGGAGAAG